>NW_027185627.1:3161408-3183473 GCF_028583685.1 Petaurus breviceps papuanus
ATAAAATAACAAAATTATTTGTTATTAAGTCATTTGCTTACCTAACCTTACTTGTAAGAGATTAAAGTCAAAGCTGCATTAATTTTTAGAACAGTATAGTCCAATAATTAAGAGACAGGCTTTTTCCCCCCTCTTTTTGGGGGGGAGGAGAAATAAAAATCTTTTTCTTTGTAATTTCTACTACTTAATTTAAATCAAATCAGTGTACTTTAACCTGAGTACAGGCTAGAACTTGAATCTTAAGATGTTGATACCCTGCTGAGTTGTCAATTTGCTACAAAAGAACAGCACTCAGTCTTAATTTTTAAAAACATGTTTATTCAAAGTTTTGAGTTCCAAATTCTATCCTTCCTCCCACTCCCACTCCCTGAGATAGTAAACAATCACATATAAGTTATATATATGCACTTATGTAAAACATTTTTATACCTGTGTTTCCCCGATAATAAGACCTATCCCGAAAATAAGCCCTCCCCTTACTGTGTAAGATTCCTCTAAAATAAGCCCTCCCCCAAAAATAAGCCCTATTGAAATTGCTACTGTAGTGAAGGTGATCCCCTGCGCTACACGCTACATTACGGTACCCTCTGTATGCACCGTCCCCCCCACCCCCATGAAACACATGCCGCACTCCAAGCTGCATCCAATCAGAGCTGCAGCAGTGAGCGCGTCATCCTGTTCTTCCCCAGTGATTTGCTTGCTGGCGCCATTGAGAGCAGTGCCGTGGAGGAGAGCTGAGGCAGGACAACATAAGCCCTCCCCTGAAAATAAGCCCTCTGGTGTTTTTCTTTCCAAAAAAATAATAAGACAGTGTCTTATTATCGGGGAAACACGGTATAAGTCATTTTGTACAAGAACACTTGAATAAAAGAAAGAGAGAGAGTGAAAAATAGCATGATTCATTCTGTATTCAAACAATGTCAGTTCTTTTTCTGGAGGCAGATGGTATGCTTTATCATTAGTCCTTTGTGATTGTCTTGGATCATTGTATTGCTGAGAATAACTAAATCATTCACAGTTCTTCACTGAACATAGAATATTTTCCTGGTTCTGTTCACTTCACTATGTATCAATTCATTTAAGTCTTTCTAGGTTTTTCTGAAATCATCCTGCTTGTCATTTCTCATAGCACAATAATATTCCATTACATTCATATAACACAGCTTGTTTAGCCATTTCCCAATTGATGGACATCCTTTCAATTTCTTTTTTTTTTCCTAATTAATTTATTTACTTTTAGTTTACAACATTCAGTTCCACCATCCCTTGAGTTTCAAATTTTCTCTCTCCCTCTCCTCCCCCCTTCCTCCCCCCTCGTGGCATGCAATCAGATATAGGATCTACAAATATCTTCACATTAATTATTAGTCAGGTTGTAAAGAAGGATTATAACCAATGGAATGAACAATGAGAAAGAGGAATCAAAACAGAACGAGAAAAAGAAAGAGAACAAGTGGTTTGTTTCACTCTGCATTCAGACTCTGCAGTTCTTTCTCTGGATGTGGATATCTCTTTCCATCATGAGTTTTTTGGAGTTGTCTTATAACCTTACATTGCTGAGAGGAGCACAGTCTATTGAAGTTAGTCATCACATATACGTTGTGTCTGTGATTGTGTACGGATTTCTCCTGGTTCTGCTCTTCTCGCTCAGCATCAGTTTATATACATCTCTCCAGGTTATTATGAAGTCCGTCTGCTCCTCATTTCTTATAGCACAGTGGTATTCCATTACATTAATATACCACAATTTCTTCAGCCATTCCCCAATTGATGGGCATCCCCTTGATTTCTTTCTTTCTTTTTTTTTTTTAAGCAATTGGGGTTAAGTAACTTACCCAAGGTTACACAGCCAGTTATTTTGTGTGGGTGTTAAGTATCTGAGGCCGGAACAGATCCCAGGTCTCCTGACTCTGGGGCCGGCGCTCTTACTCACTGCGCCACCTGGCCACCCCTATCCCCTTGATTTCTAATTCTTTGCCACCACAAAAAAAGGCAGCTACAAATATTTTTATGCAAATGGGTCCTTTTCCTTTTTTGGGGGCTGCTTTATGCTCTGTTGTTTGATGTTATAATTCAGAAGATCCAAAGAGTACCACTGTATTATCTATTCCTAGTCCCAGAAGTAGTTTGTGGGACAAATCCTCTTTTAAAGAGAAAATCATGAAGATATTTTTAGTAATTACAAAAACGTGGAGGCGTGCAGTGGCATCTGTTCCTGTTGAAATACAAGAGTAGAGTTCTGGCTTCTCCCACCCCCAGTAACAGCTTACAAAGGCTTAGCTACTCAATTAACAATAAAGATCCATTATGTCGCCTACAGATGTGAAACCAAAACAGTTTTCCAGATTAAATCATACTCAACTCTTTTTGTTTTTCTGCTTATTTATTCTTCATTTTGTAGAATCTGGAGAGAGTTAATACTTTGTAATTCATAAGTTAAGAGAGCTGTATTTTTCAATTCTTGCCAACATTCATATACAAACTTCTTTCACCATGATAAACATTTTACACATTGCTGAAATTCTAACATGATTGCATTTAAGGACACTATAGAGAAATTTTGATCAGTATCTTAAAGGACAAAATTTTGTTTTCAAGTTTTAGACACACTTCAGACATATTGGGTGGGCAAAAAGAGTTAAAATTTTTTTTTTTTGCTTTTTTTTGGAGAGGGAAGAGCAATTGGGGTTAAGTGACTTGCCCAAGGTCGAGGCTACTTTTTGTGTTAAGTGTCTGAGGTTAGTTTTGAACTCAGGTCCTCCTGACTCGAGGGCTGGTGCTCTATTCACAGCGCCACCTAGCTGCCCTGAGTTTAAATTGAATGTAAATTTACAAACTTCAGTTTGGGGATCCAATTAAGCCTGGATTTGTAAACTTTTAGTATTCAAGATTATTTTCCAATTAAAGTTTTTAGTATACATTTCAATTTAGTTGAAATTTAACAGAAATTCCCTCTGGAGGGACCACAAGATTGTGGTTTAAGATGGGTGTGAGGCTATCAATCTCAATTAAGACTAAAAATTAAAGGTACGGGACACAAGAACAGGGTGACTACATCTAGAAGTCTCCTTTCTACTTAGCTACAAAATAATAAATCTGAATCTATTATAAAAATGAGTAGGAATCTCATATAATTTACAGCAAAATCTCCAAGTTCAGAGTACATATCAATTAAAAAGTTATTCCTAAACTGATTCCTACTTCACTTTAATTTGCAAATCTCCTATGCATAAAATAATATTCCTAACATTTCCTCCCAAGCTTATTTTTCTTTTGTCCATCAAATCCTTACATTCTCAAATTTAACCAGTTCAGTTCACTTGATCACTGAAAGGAAAGATCTTTTTGAAAGCTTAGAGATTCCCAGAGGGTGTGAAGAAGTACATTGAAAAAGGTTCTAAAAGCTACAGAGAAACACACAGACAGACCTACATGTTAATGGACAAACAGAAAATATTCAAAGGTGTGTGATAGTGGCTTCGGGAAAAGGCTAGTCTGATTTTAAACATAGTTGACATGACAAAAAGAACACAGGTATCTGAGTTGAAGCTTTCGTTTTCCAGGATCTCTGCTGAAGCGGGTATTTGAGAGAACACACGTCAACAAACAGGGCTGATAGATGGGATTCTACTCCTCTCACTTTGGGTTACGAGCCGTCTCTAATAACACATGTGAAATTAAAGACATTACCCTTACTCGGTGAGTAAAGTGCTGGCCCCAGAGTTCGGTTCCGCCTCAGACACTTAACACCCACACAAAAAAACTAGCCTTGTAATCTTGGGCAAGTTACTTAACCCCAATTGCCCTACAAAAAAAGACCAAAAAAGGCCCCCCAAAACATTACACTTAACACATCACAAGGACAGACAAAAGTCTGTGGATTCCTTAAAATAATTAGAGTGTACACAAGAATTCTGGAAGCAACACAACACACACATGGTATATCTGTGTACATGTATATACATATATGCTGGCATATGTGTTACAAGTATTATATGATATATATATATACTCACAATATATATCATATATGTCAGGCTAATATAGAAATTCTTGATCATTTCCCTCAGGTCCTTCACATCACCTGAGAGACTCTATTTTGGTTTTCATTTTCTTTCTTTTGAAATTCAAATTGGCCTAATCCTTCTTGGAGGAGAAATATTTTAGATTCAGCCTCTTTTTCAGTTTAGAATTTTTTTTCAAAAATTTTTTTTGGAAGCAAGGCAATTGGGGTTAAGTGAGTTGCTCAAGGTCACACAGCTAGTAAGTGTCAAGTGTCTGAGGTAGGATTTGAATTCAGGTCCTCTTTTTCCGTTTAGAATTTTTTTCAGTGTTTTTCTTGGAGGATGAAAGCCTAGATTCTGCTTCCTTCTTAATGACTTCTAACAGCCATTGGCTAAACGAGTCCATTTTTAAGTAGCTGATTTTATCTCTCTCAAATGAACCCCATTGGGGCCAGCAGTTTCAGGGATCAGATTTTGTCAATAATTGCCAATGTTCAAAATTTGCAAGTATTCAAATCATACTGCAAAGCCATTTGACTGACTGAAGTCCATTTAGGGGAGGCAGGTAAAGTGGGCCCCAAATTAATTGTCCATCAATCTTTTTTTTTCTTTTACCAGTTCTAAATTAAAGAGGCGACTCAACTTAAAAAGGTGGGAATCTGGATTCAACAATGATTAGCTTGCTGCTGTTTGTCTTTCATTCTTGAAGAGGACTATGACATCAGGGAGGGAATGCCATTACCTGCAAGTGAATTGGATTTGAGTGAGGGAGGGCAATGCAAAATTAACAGCCTCACTTTCTCCTCTGGAGTCATCTGGGTCCAGCGGCCAGATATAGATCAGGACAACTGGAGATGGCCCAGGATGTAGTGAGGGACTTTGGCCTTTTCAAGCTAAGGTCTTTAAAAGGTCTCAGTTCAGCTGAGGCAACACCCATTCAGTGATTAAGGCTTAATAAAAACTGAGGCAGAGAAAGGCTTCTTTACCTAGTCAAAAATTCAAAATTAGGTACTTACTGATCCAACAGGGAGGAGGCTTGGGACTGGGCAGAACTGCTGGTACCAGGGTGGCCAGAAGCTCACTCTTGGACCATGAAAGACTTAGTATTCAATGAATCCCACTATATCACCATTTAATGTTAAGTCCTAAAATAAAGTCGTAAGTGGAGGAATATAAAGCATCTTTAATTGAGATAACAGGACATCGAACTGGTCACCCTGGAGGATATCCCATGAGTGTAGAGAAACAAGAGACCCATGAAAAAGGTCCTTATCGTCTTAGGAAGAGAGGGAGATAGCAAGTCCTGGTCATGAGATGCCAGCCATGCTCTGCATTGTAAGGATGCATGCTTCATTCTGGCTGTTTTGCCCTTCTTGCCATGAATCCCAGTGGAAGGGGTGAGGACATCAGGGTCTACTGTCTGGCTTGAGCTGGTTTTGTTTACAAGGAAAAGTTCTATGGTGGGGACTTAAGTTGTGACTCATGGTAGAAATACCAGGACGTAACCAGAATTGACATTGTTAGGATGATTAAGACATGGTGGCCATTAATATTACATTTGGTATTGACAATTTTCTGTCATGGAGTAGGGAGGAATATAAATAAAGATAAATAAATAAGTAATAAATAAACAAATAAAGGTGATGTTTAAGAATAACTTTTTTTTATACACCCACACAACTCCTTTGCAGAGGTAAGAGGTCCATGAGCATGGTATACTGCATATATTTTCAGACTTTCCCAATATATGAATCCATTTTACTGAGTTTTTTCTCTTTTTTTTCTTTAAAAACATGACTTTTTATAAGGGGTGGCTTGGGTGGGGGTGGGAAAGGGTGAGAAAGGATCCCGGGAGAAATTCTGGTGACATAAAGAAAAGATATCAATAAAAAATTTATTTTAAAAAAGAGTGGTAACTGAATAATCAGAGGTAAGATACACAGTTAGGACTAGGCGAAGGATGGAACAGATAAGAAAAGTTTTCAGAACAGTTAAAATGGCAACAGTTATGGAGATTAGGTACAATATCACCCCACCCCCACCAGAAGCATTTAGATAGAGGCCAGCATTTCCCCCCACTTACTATTATTTTTTGTCTCAAAAGGACCCAAAGTGGTTAAAAAAACAGAACTGGCTTTTGAGAGATGATTCAAATCAAGGGTCCTTGTAGTGGATATTTGTGGCTGACCTAAAAAGCAGAATTTTCTGAAAGTGAAATGGGCTTTGGTGCTTACCAAATCACACATAAATACAACTTAGATCACTGTGAACAGCACTTGGTTTGACAAATGTTTAAAAATGGACTAATTGTAATTTGTGATCCTTTGGCATACCCTTCGTGTTAACAATTGTGATAACCCCGTGTAGCGTCTGCTTTGAGAATAATTAACTCTAAAATGACCATATTTCAGATCAATGAACAAGAGACCAGAATGGAAGAAAGTAGTGGAAATATGGGCGGGTGGGACTTCCCTTCCCTTTGGCTTTGTAAACAAGGGCAAATAGGCTTTAGTAATTAGAACTGGATGTATGGCCGGATGTAAGAGGCTTGGTGATTTCCTGTAAAGCTAACAAATTTATTTGGGGGGATTGCTTATACTTAGTAGCTAGTAATCTAACAATGAAAATTGTTCTCTTCATAGGCCTGAAGAAAAAAAAACACTTTTTAAACAATTTCAACTTCCACACTTCTTGAATCTTTGAAGGTAAAGAGGAAAGACAGGAACAGTGTCAACAGTGGCCTGCTTTTGCATGGTTCTATAGAGTTCCTTTACTGGAAAACTTATAATGGTCGTATAGCTAAAGTTTCACAATGAACTTTATATACATTGTCCCATTTTAATCTCACAACTCTGTGAAGTAGGTACTATTATCCCCATTTTACATAGGAAGGCAATTCAGAAAGGCTAAACACCACTGGTGTGTATCTGATGCAAGATCTGAACTCACATTTTCCTAATTCACTCTATCTACCATGCCACTGTGCCTTATTAGGAATTTCTTCTTCCTTTTTCTTAAAGGACTATAAACATATGGACTACTTCTCTATGTTCCCCTTTACCTCATTTTCCCTCCTTCCAAAAAAAACCTCAAGGTGATGAAGAACTTTTATTTCACCTATTTGCATAGTGTTAGACTTAACCTTAGGCAAAAATTTGGAGAAGAAATCGGCAAACTACACTAGTATCTTTGCCAAGAAGACCCCAAATGGGATCAGGAAGAGTCCCACACGACTAAAAACACTACTGAACTGAACTAGGCAAAAATCAATGAGTTACCGATGATTTAGAGTCACAAGTCTTGAGTTCAAGTCGTGATTTTAGCATTTATTGTTATGTTATTTAACATTTGAGCCTCAGTTTTCTTATCTGTAAAACAGGGATAATGACACTTACACTACTTGCCTTATAGAGTGGTGGAATAAGGAACTAGCCAAGGTATTCCAACGATTTGTCTTCACTGCTTTTGGAGTCAGGAACAGAGTTCAAACTCCGTCTCAGACACTAACAGGTTTTGCGCCCCTTCGTATAAGCCTATTTCCTCAATTGTAAAATGGGGGTGAAAGCACTTACCTCACAGTTTTATAAGCATCTGAATAAGATAATGTGTAGGAAGCACACAGTAATCTTAGCTATATAATCAGACTTTAACTGAAGGAGGGAATTCCTTTACTGCAGTTAATAGACAATTATTTACAAATATTTACACCCAACCTCACCAACACAGTCCTGAATCGGACGAACCAAATTTGTATGACAAATATATAGGCATATGTATATATGTACTATGCAATAGCCAGTCCTTGCCCCTAAAGGGTTTACAACCTACTCAGGAAACTAAAAACAATGAGAATGCTTAGGAGGCCCCAGAGCTGCAAGGGCAAACTGGCACTGAGCGGATGTGGTGTAGAAGAAAACAACGGTTAATGGAGTCCCTTGAAGCTAATATGCCCCTTCCTGCAGAAATGGGCAGACTTTGCAAGCAGAGCGACTGAGTTTGGCCTTGACAGCTTACCATGGATTATATTATTCAGGGCCTGGCACATCAGGCACTTTCCACCATATGGCCAAGTAAAGAGCTTCTCATATTCATAGTGTGATAGGATTTGGAGCCGGAAGCAATCTTCCAGTCCGGACTCCCTCAAAGCGCCCCCAATTTAACTGGATAGAAGACATGTGAGTTTTTACTGCTACCCTACCCAGAGCACAGTCCCAAAGCCTTCTGTGGGACCAGCGGCCACCACAACAGTCCAGCAGCACCCGCTCCCGGAGTTCAGCACACACTTCAGTACAGATCAGCAGCCGCAGGACTTTCGGTTATTCACTCTTGGCACTGGTTTCCACCCCGCCCACGCTAGAACAGAAACGTTGGCACGTTGGACGTACATCCCACACCGCCCTAGCACTCGGGGATCAACCAATCCCGGGACCCAGTCCCACGGGGACCCCCTAGGAAACAGCTCAGCTGCGCCCCTTACGGGGAGAGGCGAGTCAGAAGTGACGGGATACCCGCAGCAGCTTCAGCCAGGGGTGTTTCCAGAGAACCAAAGTGGTGAAGAGAACTGAGAAAAGGAAGGGCACTAAGCCGGGGTTGCGCTTTCTTTCGCTAGGTGTGGGGTGATCAAGAGAAAGTAGAAGAGCGAGCGCTAAGATACTGTGCAACTGTGGCGCTTGCGCATCGCTGCTCGGGACGCGGAGACCGTCCCCACCGCCCCATCTGGCGCTCCCCCAGGGAAAGTCTGGCGGCGACGGCGCAGCACGGGGCTGAGGCGGCTGAGGCGGCTGGGCAGGTGCACGAGCTGTAGGAGCTCCTGGAAGAGGCTCACCACGTTCTCTCCGCGCTTGGCGGACGCCTCGAGGTAGATGCCGCCCCACTCGAGCTCCACGGCAGCGATCACAGAGTCGGGGAAGCTCCCACTGGGCGCCAGGTCGCTTTTGTTGCCCACTACCACGATGGGCGGCGGGCTGGGCGCCTCGCCCTTGGTCTCCAGGATCTCGGCGCGGAGCCGCCGCACCTCCTGGAAGGATTCAGGTTCCTGCAGCGAGTAGACGAGGGCAAAGGCGTCCCCGCGGCGGATCCCCAGCTGCCTCATGGCCGGGAACGAATAGCTGCCGCTCGTGTCCATGATCTCCACGCGCACCCGCTGCGCGTCCAGCTCATACTCCAGGCAGTGCAGCTCTTCCACAGTGCGCTTGTGCTGAGACTCAAACGTGTCTGCCAAGAAGCGCTGAATCAGCGCCGTTTTCCCCACGCCAGCCGCGCCAAAGAAAACCAGGCGCACGCTGGACTTGGGCTTGTCTGGGTTCAGGGCCATGGTATTGGAGGATAAGGGGACCTGCAAAGGATAGATCAGCTAGGGATCTATCATAAAAACAAATTCTTTTTTGACCCACTTCTGTTTAGAGCGTCAAAACCCGGCTAGCCTGCTTTTATAGTATGTATTGGCCAATAATGGCCCGGGGAGGGAACCCAGACCGAGGGCTACTATTGGTTAAAAGAAAATACGTTACTTAAAAAGCCTCCCCCCTCCTAATTACCTCTTCCTCGCCCCTCCCACTTACCTCCTTCCTCTTTACTACTTTCCTTCCTTTCTTCTCATCTGGTTACCTACAGTTTCGAGCTTAATTGATCTCTGATCCGCAGGGCTCTGCCCCACCTACAGAGTTCTGAAGACTTAGCCCCCTTGGCAGGCTGAGATGACGACGGAGAGGCTCAGTTTTTATAGCGGACTGTCTCGGGTTAAGTCTAGAAATGTCGAGGACGATGTATTTTTTTTTTAAACAAAGAAAAATAGCCAACATTTCGAATTCCAAAGAGGTATCCCTCTACCGTAGTCCTACTAAATTAAATCACGAAATTCAAAGACTGCCCCTGCTGTAGGAAAAGTCTGATAATTTCCTCGCCAGTAAACTCAGTTTATAGCAGCCCAAGTGAGCAATAAAAACTGTGTGTTCTGAGCTGGGCTTGGTGCTAACGGCGATATGAGAAAAGCAGTAACAAGGTTTATAGAGAAGCTACACAGATGTCTCATTTAGTCCTCGGAACAACCTCGCTGGAAAAAAAAAAAAGTTTATTCCTTACCGATTGTAAGGCTGTGGATCGTAAGCCTAACTTCAGTTTTGTCTTCATTTTGTAAACTGAAACTTAACTGTTATTAGGAGAGTTTTATTATCTGGAAAGCATTTTCTCCCGGAATGTATAAAGCAACCAGACCCAGAGTTTATACTTTGAAACGATAGTTGCTGAGTGGAACTGCCCCATTAGTTGGGGGTTTCTTTGGTTGTTGATAATTTTTTTTAAAACATCACCTTCCTTTTCGAATGTGTCCTTCTTGTCCACCCAACAAGTTATTGCTTTCCAATTTATTTATAATGCACATTTAAAAATCACCCCACACACACATGGGTAGCTAGAGCTTTACAGATGTGGAGTCTTTGTGATTTTGTGCTCGTTCTCAGGTAACCAATTTGCTACATTCCTCATACGTAGAGATGAAAGGAAGCCCCCCGACGATTGGTTTCTTCCACCACCTTTTTTTTTTTTGAATGAATAAAAAAACCACTTATTAGGCATTTCCTATATTCAAAAATACAAGATTTTTGTAGCTCTCTTTTCTAAAGCCTGGTTAATGCTCACTGGTTTCTGTTTTCATTGTGACTCCAACTCCAGAGGATAGTCGTTTTATTCTGATCATCTATAGAATCTGTCAGGGTCCTTAGCCATTCACCAAAAGGCAAGGGTGCATTCTTCTGACAGCTGCTATCTCCCTTCTGTGGTGATTCCCAGAATTCTCTTCTGGTTTTCAGTTGGCTGGAAGAACAGTTTCGCTAAACTATAATGATCACCTTTGTGTATAGTCAGCCTATTTTCTCTTCTCCCACCCTTCAGTAAGCAGTAAACATTGAACAGTCCTTTGAGCAAGTATTTTATAATATCAAATACCCAGAAAGTGTTATAAGGAGGTTTTATTTCACCTGGCAGGTTTTGGGTAGTGGTTGCCATGATAGTTACCTTGTTTTCCTCATCCTTTTTTCTGGTAGTTTCTCTGTAACTGTCTATCTTAAGTGTAAACATTCCCCTCTGGGGCGGGGTTCAAAGTTCATCCATCACAGCTTGCATTTGTTTAGCTGGCATGGGAATTACCAAGGTTTCCTTACCAAATCAAAGTTGTTTTAATTAGTAGTTTTGCTCTAAACTCTGGCAATAAGTGCGAGAGGCAACAACTTACAGGGGGGAAGGTGGTAACCTTTGGACATTGGACAAGTCACTTACCTTCTCTAGACCTCAGTTTCTTCATCTGTAAAATGTGGAAGTTGGACTAGCTGGCCTCTGAGGTCCTTTCTAGCTTTAGTTCTGTAATTCAATGATCCCTTCTGGCTCTAAATTTATGGTCCTGTAGTTGTTGCTTGAGAATATCTGAGTCCCCTGTGAAAGACCTTTGTCCTGGCAATCCTGCTCATTGTTATACTGAATCCCAATGGATCCTGTGCCATACCTGAGCCAGGATCCCTAGGTCCAAGCCCCAGTCACCTAGTTAACCCACTCAACTCTTAGTTGCAATTCTAATTTCTCTGTCTCTATGGAGTATATCTCTAGTTTCCAATTTTTTTTTGTTTCCCTTGAGCAGACTTATCAACAATATAATTAGAAACCAGGCATCATTGCTGCTTTGAGTAATGCTATCAAAGCTTACTATTTAGTGGTTCATGAATGCCTTGAGGGTTTATGATGATAGTTCAAGAGGCTTGTGCTAAAAATTCTTTCCTGGTTCCTAAAGCAATAAAAAAAAACTGTCCAATTATGTTTCAAATATATTTTTCCTCTGTGACAATAAGTAAGTGCACGATTGAAGCATCATAGGTTTTTTTTCTGCAGCTATTTGAAATTGTCATGATCATGTGCATGATTTTGGTGTTTGCCCAATGATTATATCAAGCTCTACTTCTGACCAAAGATGATGTTTCTCAACCTGTTATCAAATTATTTTCAAACCACTACAAGAGTTTGACAATTCCTAGTGTATGTTCAGATGTATGTGCATATCCTTATTTATGTTCTATACACCACATCAGAGTAGCTCTTTCATTCCCCTCCTTTATCCTGTAATTGTGCCTTATCAGCTATATAATCAAATATCAAAATGTTACAAATTTTTGCAGCTCAAATGTCAGGCTGTTTAGAAAACTGTGACTACTGGGCATATGCATTAAAAGCCATCTCAAAATCATCATGTATCATACCAAATGTTCTGCAGAAACAAACTTTATATTACTTCTCATTGCTGCTTTAAGATTGTTTTCTAATTTAAACTTATCCTTCACTGATGTTATTTTTCTACCTGGTAGATTTTCAAATGAGCTGTTTTGGCAGCGCTGGTTAGTCATTCAGAAGAGTTTTTGTGAGAGTGCAACTATTGTGCCAGTAGTAGAAAGGAAGAAAATCTTGTCAGAAGAGTTTTTTTTTCCTTACAAAGGTTAGTTTATATGTAACATTGTTTCTAAATGAAGCAATATATGTAATTGAACTTTAAGTAAAATTAGCATTTGCTACAGTAGAAAAGTATATATTTTCTGTTATAACTAGTTTCTCATTTTTGCATATTGGTTAGATAGCTAAAAATAAAAAAGAATTTCTGTCAACAAGAGAGCTTGTAAAATTTTTCCTGCCATTTTCCACAACATATTTGTGTGAGAGAATTTTTACTTTGTTATTGTTTTATATAAAAATACAGGGAAAAAAGAGATCATGGAACCATATTTAAGACTGTTTGGTGTTGAATCAATTATTGTAAACCTTTGTTCAAATGAAAAAGTCTAATATCAAAATTAAATTTATACATAGTTATTTTCTTATGCTAAATATCTTCAAAGTTATAACTTATTTCATTAAAATATTACATTATATTGTTACATATAGTTAACAAAATTTGTAAGATAAAGAAATTTTGTATAAAGAAATTTTATATAAAGTCTTGAAGATAATAGTGAGTATATGAAGATTATTTCTTTTTATTCTTGTACATAGATATTCATAAAATATTCATATTTTATAGTTAGTCTTATTTTATAAAATTTCAATTTTGATAATTATAGGTAGAATAAAATTTTATATTTTATAGCTATAATTCTATAATACAAATTTTAATAGGGACCTTTTGAGGGTCAAAAGTTATCATTGTAGTTATTTTAAATACTTAATGAATAAATCTAAAACAATATTATGGGTAGTATATTAAATTTCCTTTAGGAATTCACAAAACTTTTTTTGTTTTTGTTCAAAGGGCCCTATGGAACAAAGAATATTGGAAACCACTGTGAACATTTCTAAAGGTTCCAATTTTTCCTTATTCTAATAATGTTCCCTACAAAGAATATAAAAGAGTATAAATTACATCCCAGAAATTTTGGCATGTTGTTTCATCATTATCATTTTCTTTTACCTAGTTGTCATTTCTATAATTTGTTCTTTGTGAGAACTCATTATTTAAGATTTCGTTTAAGTCTCCATTTGGGTCTGTATGTTTTGTTTGGGGTCCCTGAACCAATTTCTATTTTTATTGCATTATGGTCTGTAAGAGATGTTATAACTATTTATATTAGTTAATAATAATAACCTTTTTACATTTGTTTGCAATATCTCTATGTCCTAACACAGGGTTAGTTTTTATAAAAGTTCCATATGGTGCAAAGAAATAGGTATATTATTTTGCTATCCCATTCAGATGATGCCATAGGTCTTTTTGCCCTAGTTTCTCCAGAAAGTTGTTCAGTTCCATATTTTCCCTTGTTTATCATTCTGTTAGACTCATACAAAATGAATAGAGAGATATTCAAGTCTCCTGCCACAGTTGTGTCACTGTCTATGTCTTCTTGACATTCAGATAATGTTTCCTTTATGAATTTGGAGCATGTAAGTTTATTACTGATATTGACTTATCTATGGTTCCTTTCAGCATAATATACTTTCCTTCTTTGTCTCTTTTTTATTTTTTGAATGTTTGTTTTTACTTTGTCTGACAGCAGGAAGGCAATTACTGCTTTTTGGGATTCACTTGACACACAGTAATTTTTTTCCCCATCCCCTCAGTTTTATTTTGTGTATGTTTTTCTTTTTTAATATGTTTCTTATAAGCAACAGGTTGTAGGGTTTTATGTTCTTATCCAATTTGTCACTCTTTTTCATTTTATTAGATTGTTTAATCCATTCTCCTTTAAAGTTATGAGTTAGGTTTATATTTTCACCATCTGTCTTTAGAATCCTTTTTTGTCTACAATCTTTTATGTCTTTTTTTTTCCCCAAGCTATGCTTTCTCCTCTGCCTTTTGCTGTAAACATAGTATTCCTTCATCTACTTTCATCTTTTTTTAAGGTGTCCCTGTTCCCACTGGCTTTCTTCTCCTGTTCCCTGATCCCCTCCTCTTTTTTTTAATCTTTTCCCTTTAGGGTTTTCTTTATTAGTTCTTTCCCTTTTATCTGTTTATATATTTCTTCCCCCTTTTTTTTCCCTCTCTGTCAAGTAGATTTCCCCTTCCTCTCCTCCCCTCTTCAGCTAATCCTGTTTATTAGTTTATTATTTTTATCTTTTGCATCCCTTTCCAAAAAGGATTCCTTTCACTCTCTCCATTATCCATCATCTCTTTCTGTTTACTCTACACCCTCATTCTTCATAATCTAATCTGTCTTTTCTCTGTAGTCTTCATATAATCAAAGTTTCCAAGGTATCCATTCTAGGCTCTGCCCTCTAGGCACTTTCTCCCACTGCCTTGTGGGTTAGTCTATGGATTCCCCTTTTCCATTGTGCTTCACTTCCAGAATGATGTGTTATTTTAGGTGTCAGAGAAGACATTACCCCCAAGATAGCAGTTATAATATTATAACAGTCCCACAAAAGAAGCATTCACCTGTAGGCATGGTGATGCCAGGTTCTCTCCTGCTCCTTGTCCACCCTTCATTCTTACCTCTGTTAGATTTCTACCTCCACCCCAGTCTCCTTGTGCATTTAGAAAAGAGTCTCTTACTAATCTTTCTGTTGCTGTTGTTTGTCTGCATTTATTCATTCCTCTGATATTTCTGTTGTTTGGGGTGCTCAAGAAGCAAAAAAAAATCTCTTTAGTTCAGGTTTTCTTTATAAAAATGTTTCAAACTCTTCTTTATTATTGAATGTCCATGTTTTGTCCTGTATGGTTAAGTGGATTTGCAGGATAGGTCACCTTGGGCTGCATTTTGAGCCCCACTGCTCTTGGTAACACATTATTCCATTCTCTCCTCCTTTTTCTAGTGGGAATAGAATAGTCTTGTATTATTCAAATGATATTTCCTTGGTAGTTGAAGGTTTTTCTTCTGATGGCTTATAGAACTTGTTTCTAAGTTAAATCATTAAATTTAATCACTAAATTCTTGGAATTTGCAGCCTTGGGTTTTCTCCTTAAGGCAATCTGTGACTTCTTTCAATTGGAATTTAATTTTCTATGTTCAAAAATTCTGGACAGTTCTCTTCTACTATTTCCTTCATTATAGTATTAAAGATTTTTGCCCCTGTTATGTTGCTCTGGGACACCTATAATCTTTAGATTGTCCCTATGCATCCTGTTTTTGAGATCCCTATGTTTTGATTGTATAGTGAGCACGTTTTCTTTTCTTTAAAGAATTCATTTTATTTTTGATTTTTTTTTTGGAGGGGGGAAGGCAGGGCAATTGGGGTTAAGTGACTTGCCCAAGGTCACATGGCTAGTAAGTGTTAAGTGTTTGAGGCCGGCTTTGAATTCAGGCTCTCCTGACTCCAGGGCCAGTCCTCTATTCACTGTGCCACCTAGCCACCCCATATTTTCTTTAAATGTTCTTTTTTTGCTTCTCTTCTTATAGGTGTACTTTATTTCTGTGTATTTGCATTCCTAATATATCATTCTCTCTTGTAAGGCTTACCACTGCAGATTCAAATTTTTTTGTCTTGCTCATTATTTTTACAGTAGAGGACATAACTTCTTCTCTCATAATTTTCATTTCTTTTTTTAAAGCAGTCGAGAACAGTGTGCTGTGCTGCCATGTTCTCAGATTCCCCAGAGTCTTCTGTCTCATCAAGTCTCATCATTTTCCTTTGTTTGGAGTATTTATAGATGCCTGTACTTGTTTACTAGATCTGGAGGCCATATTTCCTTATGTTTTTCCTGTTGATTTATCTCATTATGTTCAAAGTCTTTGAGTTTGGTTCTTCATGAAATCTTTGGTACTTTCAGTCTCTCTCTACCACACCTTCCCCTCCCCTCCCTGTTTTCCTAGTTACTTCTTGATTCCCTCCCGACTGATTGTGGTTTCCTTGGCAGGATCTCAAAGTATCTCAGCCTCCTGTCATACTGAATTCTTAGTTCACTAGCCTAGGTCTTTGCCCTAGTTGGTCAGAACTGGCTCCAGCAGGGTGCTGTGCTATTTCCTTCAGGCTTGGTGGAGTGCTGCGTAGCCCCCAACATGAATGGTATCCTGTCCTGGTGACCTGTCCCACACTCTTTGCTTCTCAGTTCTCTGGCTAGCACTGGCAAAAAGTTCAGAGCTTTTCAGTGTTGGTGCTTCTGGGTTGCAGCACTTGAAAGACTTTTGGTCCTGAAGGTCCTGTCAAGGCCCAAGCAAACTTCCACAGCCTGGAACCAGGGTCTCCACAATATCAGAAAGAGAAAGGGAAAACTGGGATGTAGGGGTGGACTTTTAAAATAAGCCTGTGTCATGCTCTTGTATCTGCTAGTGAAGCCTAGATGCTGGTACTGTGGGAGGTGGGAGTAGAGTGCTGAATGAGCTCAGAATCAGTAAGAATTAGTTCTGAGTTTTTAACCTTCTTTTGGATTCTAGATGTCCTAGACCATGGAGAGACAGCTGATATTGCTTTATCTTTGGCAATGAATTTCTGTTTTGGAAAAGTCTGAGAGATTGAGGGGATCAGAGAAAACGTTTAGTTCACCATATTTATTGCTCATGTGAACTAGACATTTCTAAGATTACAAATTATAGATTAAACCACTGATCTACACCTGTGGAGAGACTTTTCACAATGAGAATTCCCCACAGTGAAAAAGATCATTATCGGGAAACAAAAGTTCCTGGGCCTAGGATCCTGTTAATGATACCATATATTGAAGGTAGAGAGGGAAGGGGCACAGAGTTTCTTGCCTTTTTTTTTTTTTTTTAAAGCAATTGGGGTTAAGTAACTTGCTCAAGGTTACACGGCCAGGTGTTTCTGGGTGGGTGCTAAGTGTCTGAGCCTGGGATTCGGTCTCCAGGTCTTCTCAACACTGGAACCGCTGCTCTTACTCGCTGTGCTACCTGGCCACCCCTTCTTGCCTTTTTTTAGTTTCCTGAGTCAGGGCAGCCCTAGGCATAGGAAACATTAATCTCCTTCTGTAAGAAGGTAACATGATTCTTTCCCCAAGAAGTCCTTTCTGCTAGTAAGCAGGTTTTCATGTTGCTTTGATCATTGTTGATTTTATTCCAGATAACTCAGCCTTTATCCTACATATCCTAGTGATAGTAGTAGCTAATTGTTTATCACTTTAAGGTTTGCAAAGCACTTTACAAATATTTCATTTGATCCTCATCACAACCCTGGGAAGTAGGTAGCATAATTCTCATTTTACAGATTCAGAAACTGAAGGTTGAAACAGGTTAAGTAACCTGACCAGGTAGAATTTGAGGAGAACTAAGTGAAAAAGTGGATAGAACACTAGGCCAAATGTCAGGAAGACTTGAGTTTGAGTCCTGCCTCACAAACTGACGAGCTGTGTGACCCTGGGCAAATCACTTAACTTCTGCCTACCTCTGTTTCCATATTTGTAAAGATCAAATGAGATACTTGTGAAGCAATTTGCAAAGCTCAAAGTGATATATAAATTCTGGTTATTGTTATTATTATCATAAAAAGCAAAAGTGAAGAAGGAATGCATTTCAGGCACTGTGGTTAGTCTCTACATCAACAAAATGATAGGGAGGCCAGATGCATTCAAATCTAAAATATCTGAAGGGCATTAATGTGCAATAAGCCCAGAGAAGTAGAATGAGGCCAATTTGTGAAAGACTTTAAATGCTAAACAAAGGAATTTGTACATTTTACCCTAGAGGAAATAAAAAGCCATTTAAAGCTTCTTGGCCTGTACTGAGTTGTGCTACCTCCATTCCTTATTTCTGGCAGCTGGGTCAGTAAAGTTCTAATGCTTAAAAGCAGTTAAGGGCTAGAAGTTTACAATTTGTCAGCAATGAACCCCTGATGGGAGGGAGTGGGCGACTTAGAAATTATTGCAAGGTG
Source organism: Petaurus breviceps papuanus (assembly GCF_028583685.1). Classification (NCBI taxonomy): domain Eukaryota; kingdom Metazoa; phylum Chordata; class Mammalia; order Diprotodontia; family Petauridae; genus Petaurus; species Petaurus breviceps. Next base: position 3,179,696 of record NW_027185627.1, read on the forward strand.
TCTATAAATGCCATCAAGAATTGTCAGTTTGATCTTTCTTCAGCCCCTACAAGATTTGCCATATGAATAATAGGTTTTGTGTCCCTGGATTTTATATTATCAATACCTCATTTTTGCCTAATGGGGATTTTTTCCTGGTGTTTTGAAATAAAATACAACCTTTCCTTCTGCCAGGATACCCCTCCTGAAGTGTTTCATGTGAATTATTTACTTTCAGATTTCACAGCATCTGTCCTAAAGTGATATGTATTTTACTGAATTAAGTGAGTCATTATGTTATGGCAAAAGGGACAGAACATTCACTATAATCTAAACAAAGTGTACTTTCTCAACCCACAAAAGCTCAAGCAACATGATAGTAGTAAAATGCCCATTATGAAAGTGTTATGTGAAATTTGTTGAGGTTAAAAGATTATTGTTGTAATATACAAAACTCTTAGGAACCAATATTATAGGTCCTTTCTAAAATGTACTACTCATAGGATCATCTAAGGCAGAACCTGCTTGACTTCTCTCTCTCTCTCTCTGTCTGTTTCTCTCTCTCTCTCTCTCTCTCTCTCTCTCTCTCTCTCTCTCTCTCTCTCTCTCTCTCTGTCTCTCTTTCTCTCTCTCTGTCTCTGTCTCTGTCTCTCTCTCCTTCTTTTTCTTTCTCTCTTCATCCATATTATTCTCCTGTCTTTCTGCCTTAAAGGATGTAGCACTTCATCTTATCAAGGCTGTGTGAGTCCTTGATCCTATTCTCTCTCATTCCCATTTGGACAATAATGTTAACAGAAAATAAGATCTCCATGTTGAGGTTTAGGGGTGCTGGGACCCCAAAATAGTGACAGGCAGGTCCTGCCTGAATGAATTCGACCCAAGCCTTCTTTCAGGCAAAGAAAAATAAGGTTTATTAAAACACTGTCCAAGCTGGGCGTGATTCTAAAAATCTCCCATATTGGCTAGACTCTTAAGGAATCTGAGCATTGGTTACACCCTTAAGGAATCTGAGCACTTTCATGGATGAGAGATGAATCTTTTATACAGAAGACTGCAGGAAAGATGTATGAGTGGCCAAGTAGTCTGAGGTGACTGGAGGAGGGCTCTAGGGAAGATCTTGATGGGAATGGCCAATAGATTGGGTAACTGTGAGGTAACAGAGAACAGCGGGAATGCCAGGGACCTGGACCATGTTGCCAAGGGAGAGAGTAGGATCTAGGGTCTAGGTAGGGTCTAGGTAGGATCAAGATGTGGAGGTCTAGGGTGGGGCCAGGTGCAGACAATGAAAGGCCACTGGAGAGAATTACTGGGATGCCTCAGGTGATCAAGTGGGAAGATTCAAGAAGAGTTCAAGGGGGTGTCAAGAGCCTGTACCCCATCATCCATATAATTTAAACATATTGATCTTTGAAGACAGGATGCATAGCGAGAACATAAGGATTATATATAGGCCTCCTAGAAAAACACAAGTTAATACAAGGAATTGTGTTTTGCATGACTACACGTGTATAATCTGTGTCAAAACGCTTGCTTTCTCAATGAGGAGGGTGCAGTGGAGGGATGGAGAGAATTTGGAACTCAAAATTTGAAAAAAAAATTTAAAATTGTTTTTACATGTAATTGAGGGAAAAATAAAATATTTTTTAAAAAGAAAAACACAAGTCAAAAAACCTGAACGACATAATGTAAGAAATAATACCATTGACCATACTCCTTATTTCTTGAGATTTCAGTCTCTCTCTCCCTTCCTTAGCATAACTTTCCCTATCATGGTTTTGATATATTGCAGGTCAGCATAGGAAATTAAATGGTAATTTTAGGGGATTTTGTGGAAGTTGTAGACAACATGAAAAGACCAGCAGATAACACAAAGCCTATGACCAAACACTTAACCCAAATTTTATAATAAGATACTATAAACACCCACAAGATAAAAAGAAAAAAATTCAGACTTCTTTTCTGGTACGAAGGGAGGGCCAAAAATTTTACACAGGTTTTCTGGATCACTGGGGTACCATGTCCCTAATCCCCTCATTGTGGAATGGGTAACTACTTGTACCTTTTTCTTTTCCTACAAGCATGCTTAGGACTATCTGGTCTTTAAACACACACACACCACCAGCAATAACAACCCTTCCCACAACAAAGCTGTCCCCTCTCTTTCATTACCAAATATGTAGGAAGACCTATCTATACTTATCACTTCAAACTTTCATTCTCTCTCCTCCTTTTCACTGAGAAACTTTTAGAAAGAGTAGATAATACTCACTACCTCCACTTCCTCACCATTTTCTACTAAAATTTCTCCCTTTAAAGATGGAGACTAACCCAACAAATCTCTTGATTAACAAATCTAATGGCCTCTTCTTCGTCCTCATCTTCTCTGACCTCTCCATTGCATGTAATACTATTGATCACCTGTCTCCTTTTTTCTTAGTGTTTTATTTTATCCTGGGTTTCCTCTTATACTGATGAAAGTAGGTTTGAGTATTTCTACTTTGTTTTAATTTGTTTCTTTTGTTTTTATATTATATTCATTTCTGAATATATCTCTCCATTCAACTCCCTCGTAACAAAGATTTAAAAAGAGAAGAGCAATTCAAAACTGCCTAACTTCCTCCAATCATCTGGGCACTATCCTATATCCTTTTGTTCTACTTCTTCAAAGAAAGGAGAGGTGCATTTTCTCAGCTCTTCTCAAGATCCAATTGTGATTATGATTAATTCACTGTGATTATGATGTCTGTATATACTTTAAGATTTACATACCAAATGCCTAGTTTTATTTTGTTTGGACAAAGTGTTGGACACTGGCAGGAAAAATACTTCAGTTATTTGAAAAATTCAGCTGAGAATCTGGGTAAAAAGAAGTATTTTTGTGGTAATGATAAAGATGATCTATAGAAAGATTATTTTAAAGATCCTCTTCTAAAAACAGATACAAAAGAACAATATGTACAGTCACAAAAAGGTAAATAAAATCAGCACTGGAAGGCAACAAAAATTGGAATATTTCCAAGGTCAGAGTTATGTAAGTACTATATTGTCAGAGTTAAAGGGAGTATCCTTCCTTTCTATTAGCAATCGATAAACTCATTTTCCAGGAATGTGTGTGTGTGGCAGGGGTAGTGTCTGAGAAAGAAAATCTTACTGCTGAGGTCACCTAAGAGTTTTGAAATGCTTTAACAAGTGATCCCTGGCAATGATTAGCAATTAATGCCTCTTGGATTTATTTACTCAAATGGTGGCACAAAAAGCCATACAAATAAAGCCAACAGACTGAACTGTGCCTTTTAATTTACATGGGTGGCCCTACAGGGTCTTGGGTTTTTATCAATACAGAGGAGGGGTTATTTAACTTCTTTTTGTCACAAACTTCCTTGGCAGTCTGGTGAAATGCACTCTTTCTCAAAATGATATTTTTAAATAATATTTTCCCATTCAAGTAAATGACTCACTGAAATGTATCCATGGATCCCCTCAGCACTCATAAACCCTTGGTTTAGAGTAAGGGACAAGTTTAGAATTTGGAGAATTTTCTCACTAAATGTTAAAGGAGTTCTAATCTCCCTCTAGGAAAATTACACATCTTAATATGAATGAATCTCCTGCTCTGTGATGCCTTTGGGTGTCTAATTCAAGTGGGAACTTTTGCTCCTGTAGATCCAATACCTATATCCCTAGTACCAAAAGTAGCCTGAATGTCAGGTAACTGGAGCCACAGAGATTTAGGAAGAAGAAAGAAAGAAAGAAGGAAGGAAAGAAGGAAGGAAAGAAGGAAAGAAAGAAAGAAAGAAAG
>NW_027185627.1:3183483-3217375 GCF_028583685.1 Petaurus breviceps papuanus
AAGAAAGAAAGAAAGAAAGAAAGAAAGAAAGAAAGAAAGAAAGAAAGAAAGAAAGAAGAAAGAGAGAGGGGGGAGGGAGGGAGGGAGGGAGGAAGAAAAAGGGAGATTGGGAAGTTGGAGGTTGAGGTAGTGAAGGAAGACTGCTTAGTCAAGCTGATGTTACAACATACACAATCACACAGTTCTTGCCTATGTGGACATGGGAACCAATTTGGGCTGCATCGACCACGTAATCCTCTTCAATAAAGACATGGTCACCAATGTGTAGAGGAAATGCAACTCTGGAGAAGGAAAAGAAAGATGAGAACAAGTTTTATTTATTGTACTTTGAATCTAGTTTATATAACCACAAGTCATTTACTCCACTTTACCACCTTTAACTAAAGATTATTTTTGATTGCTGAGAGTGAATGTAAATAGCACTTGTTTCTGTTTTGGCCAGAAACCCTGAGGGTCTTCCCTTCCCAGATTGATTTTGGATTTTTGTTTCTTGTTTTTCAACTAGGTAAAAGAGCCCATTCTTTGCCTCATTTCTTAGCAAGCCTTAATCACTCAATGGCATTGCCTCAGTCAAATTGAGACTAGGAAAGCCTTTAGCTTCTTAAAAAGTTCAAGGTGTCCACTGCATCCCAGGCCATCTCCAGTCCTCCTGGTCTGTATCTTACCATTGGATCCCGATGGCTCTGGAGGAGGGAGAGAGGCTGGTGACTTTGCAAAGCCCTACTTCACTTAAATCCAATTCACTTACAAGTCATGACATTCCCTTCTTGATGTTATGATCCTCTTTGAGAACAAAGAACAAACAGCAACAATGATAAACTCATTTCCCAGGAATGTATGTGTGGCAAGGGTAGTGTTCATTGAGTCAAAACAGAATGTATTAATAAATCACTAAATAAATAAGTTATTTGAGTTTTTGGAAGTGAGTAAAGTCAATTTTGAGAATAGAAAGAAAATAGAGGAGAAGAAGGAAGAAAGGAAGGAAGGAAAGAAAGTTAAAATCCTTTTCTGCATACTAATGATTTATTTTACTAGGGAGTATACATTTATTTAAATTTTTGTATATACAATGGATATTTAAGGATTAAATATTAGAAGAGAAATTCTTGGTTACTTAAAGACTAATAACTATGTTAATTTGTGGATTATCCTCAGGATTTCTAGGTGGTTTAGTGGACAGAGTGGTAGGCTTGGAGTCAGGAAGACTTAACTTCCTGTGTTCAAATCTGACCTCAGACACTTACTAGCTGCATGACACAGGGAAAATCCTTAACCCTGTTCATCTCAGTTTCCTCATCTGTAAAATGAAGGAAGAAAGAGAAGGAAATGGCAAATCCTTCTAGTATCTTTGCCAAGAAAACTTCAAGTGGGGTCACAATTAGGCACAACTGTACAAGTCATTCTTGAGTCTCTCTATTTGTCATGGAATTAAAGATAAAAGGTTAATATTTTGGGTTCCTTATTCTTAAAACTTTTTGCTTTGTAGATCTTGCTTGTAGGCTACTTTATTCTATTCTTTCTCACTCATAGAAATACCAGTTCCTAGAGGTGGGAAAGGATATTGTTCCATGGAATGTAGTTTTCTATGTCTCTGTGTAGTGTATTATTAACTTTAGCTTTCTCCATGGTCATTTCCCCCCCTCACCTTCTTGGGTTCATGCCCTCTGACTCTTCTGTGTGTCATTTGCCCCTGAGAACTCTGATCCCCCTTTCCTAGTATTACTTCTTACATTATGTTATTCAGGTTTTTTTTGATTTGTGTTTTTCTAGGATGCCTATATATAATCCTTATGTTCTCTCTGCACATCCTGTCTTCAAATACTGATGTGTTTCAATTATCTAAAGATCATGTTTTCTTTTAACATGATTGTGTTTTGCATCTCATCTTCTTAATCTTTATTTCTCTGTATTTGCACTCCCTGTCAGTTGTTCTCTCTTTTGTTTCTTCGGTGAGACTTGCTATGGTGGATTCCAGTTTTTCTCTTCAGGCCATAAATTCTTCTTTCATAGTTCTTATTTTAAACCATTCAGGAACATGCCTTGGTTCCATGATCTCTTTGGCATCCTGTAGGGTCCTCTGTTTATCAGGTATTGATCAATTTTCCTTTATCATAGAATATTTGTTCATAGATGTCTGCACATGTTTAGCTAATCTGGAGACCCTATTCTCTTCTGTTGCTAATCTATTTTCTGTTTGTTTATCTGCTTATGCTCAAGGTCTTTAGTTGAATTTCCTTCCTCCTGAGATCTTTGGTCATTTCAATCTTTTTCTCTTTTCTCTCACATTCCCTTATTACTCACTTTCTGACTCTTTGGTGGTGATTTCCCTAGGGGCTAGTCCTCAAAACTGTCACCCTAGGGGCTAGTCCTCAAAACTGTCACAGATTATGCCTAGTTCTTAGTCTCTTTCCCAAGTGACTTCTGGAGGTACTCAACTGGCCCCATGTGGTTGCAAGTCTCTTTCCCTTAGGTTTAATGGAGTGCCACACAGCCATACACAAATATGTCCTGTTCTAGTTCTTTCTGTTCCTCATTTCTTTGATGGAACTCTGTTAAAGAACAGAATGCTTCTGTGGGGCTGTTATAGAGTGAACTTCTGCCCTTTGGCTTTCTATGACACTGGGAGAAGTGGAAGGGTAGAGTTAAGTTCTATTGCAAGCCTGTGGGTACGCTTGGGAAGCTCTGCTGCTGTGACATGATAGGGGCAGATGATAACAGTGGAGGGTTAGGGATTTGTCTTCTCTTTTGTGAGTTCATTGAATCTCATTGGGGTTCTTGGTTACCTAGATGGCAGAGACAGGTAATATTGCTTTATTGCTTATACATTTCTAGGTTTAGAAGTGAGAGGGGTTGTGAGGATTGGAGAAAATGTCTAGTTCTCCATTGTGTTGGTTATATGACCACAAGTCAAGTAGCCTTGTTTGTATTTAGACTTCCTGACTCAGTTCTGCTCCTGCTCTAATCCATCTTCCATACTGATGCCCAATTGATTTTCTTAATAGAGTAGTAGGTTGGATAGGGCAACATAGCTACTCCAGTGACTCCCTATTACCCTTAGGATTAAATATCAACTGTTGTCATTTAAAGCTCTTCTTAGTCTGGTATCCTCTTATCTTTCTGGTCCTATTTCATATTATGTCTTTCTACTCTAGCCAATTTAAGAATTTTTCAAGGGTAATTTTGGCTATATATTCTGCACTACCTTTTGAGTCTATCCTTGGTTTTTTTTTTTTTTTATTTTTTTGTGAGGCAATCAGGGTTAAGTGATTTGCCCAGGAACACACAACTGGTAAATCTCAAGTCAGATTTGAACTCAGGTCCGTCTGACTCCAGGGTCATTGCTCTATCCACTTTACCACCTACCTGCCCCTACCCTTGGTTTAAATCTAAATGAAGGCCAAACATATTTAAGCAATTTAAGCAACATAACAGGATTCAAAAATAAGTTTGGCTAATGCTCATTCAGTAAATACTAGTGATGTAATAAACATTTCTGTTCTCTGAGATAGTAGCCCCAGTTACCCAAAGCATTTAGACCACTGATTTCATGGTTCTTCTCTAGAAACGTGAAGTCCAAACTCCAAAGCAAATGATCTTGCTTTGGCATTTTTGTTATCTTTTGATCATAATTTGAATTTCAATTTTTTTTCTTCTTTAATGCATTTGGTGTTGATACATCTACAATGAATGCAGAGGGATTTCATTGTTCTTAAATTGTGCCACATTTACTTCAAGAGAGCTTTCTGTCAGGGGGCGGGCAGGTAGCACAGAGAGTAAGAGCACCGGCCCGAGAGTCGGGATGACCTGGGGATCGAATCTGGGCTCAGACACTTAGCACCCACCCAGAAACACCTGGCCATGTAACCTTGAGCAAGTTACTTAACCCCAATTGCTTACAAAAAAAAAAAGCTTTCTGTCCATAAGATTTAAAAGTATTATTTTAGGATGGCTGTTATTTTTTTCCTACCTAATATAATTAGATCAATAACCTAGTCTTGAATTCCATTTATCATTTGTCATATTTTTACATTGAACTCAATTTTTGCATAAGTGATCATTAAGGAAATATTCAGAGAAAATATTTTGTAATTTTTTTTTTCTTTTTACTAGTATCTTCATAATGGAATACAGAGCAGCACAAAACTGAGCTCACTGGTGTGGATATTCTGTCCTCATAATGTGGATTGCAGATCTTCCATGGCTGCCTGTCCTAAGTGACTCATGTCTGTGTCAAGTCATCATAGGGCTCAACCCATGATTCTGGAGGCCTTTCTCCCTTATACTTTCTCTATGTTAGAAAGATGCCAGTGGAGCCCTCGGGTTCTCCTTCCTTCTTGCCATGTGACTGACATATTTTGGGGGATGCTCATTTCTTGATTGGTGCCTTTTATAATACTTCTCTTATTCATGATGTGATGTAGCCTGCTTACCCCTACCATTTGCCTCTCAATTGCCTTTCTGGCAACTTATAATTCTTTTTTAAAGATTATAATAGTCTGTGATTCCCAGACATATGACAAAACTAGTAAAGTATTAGTGTTTAAAAATGGACCTTTGTTTCTAAGAGAATCATTAAAAGAACTGTGCAATTTCCCGACTGCATCTATTATATACTTTTTCTTCTGTTCAACCTTATTATCTTTTTCTTCTGTTCAGTTCTGTCCTGCCTCATTTGTGACTCTAAGAAGCTATAGCATGTGCAGTGGCTATACCCTAGTAACGTCACCTCGGCAAACCAAAACCAAACCACGTTGGCAGACAGGCTAAACCAGGTTGAGAGTAGCCATTGGATTTGTCGGTGAGTTAGGGGAAATGTCTAGCCCAAGCATGTGAAGACTTCTCCAGGTGGAATTTGAGGATGAAAACCATTTGTTCTGATGGCTGAAGGCTGCCAAAGGAGGCACTGTGGAGCTCTGAGAGCTTGGTTAGAAATGGAAGATGCCAAGGTCATCCACTGTATCATCAGTCTTTTTGACTTTGGTTTTGCCACTGGACTTTGATGACTCTGGAAGAGAGGGTGAGGCTAAGACTTTTTGCTATTCTGCTTCACCTAAATCCAGTTCACCCATAAGTCAAGAAATCACCCTATGATATTATTGATCTTCAAAAGTGAAGGACAAACAACTGTCTCCTACTCAATAAATTCAAGTGGCTCTCTGTCACCTTCAGGGTCAAATACAAACACTCCATCTGGCATTCCAAGCCCTTCACAGCCTAACCTCCTCCTGCCTTTCTAGTATTTTTATACCTTACCCCCTTCTCTTTGATCCAGCAGCACTGGCCTCCTGGCTATTCCGGAACAGTACACTCTCTAAATTTTCTTTGGCTGTACTCTATGCCTGGAAAGCTTTCCCTCTTCCTTTTCAACTATTGACCTTCATGGTTTCCTTTTAAGTCCTAACAAAAATTCCATATTTTACTGGAAGCCTTCCCCAACCCCTCTTAATTCTAGTTCCTTCCCTCTGTTAATTATCTCCTATTTATCCTGTATAAATTTTGTATATATTTGCTTGTCTGTTATTTCCCCCATTAGGTTATAAGCTCCTTGAGGGCAAGAACTGTCTTTTGCCTTCTTTTGTATCCCCAGCACTTAGCACAGTGCTTGACACATAGGAAGGACTTGATAAATGTTTATTGATTGATTGATATTAGCTCTGGCTCAAATGCCTTCATCTCCTGTTTTTAATGTCAGGTTCCTAATTTCTCTTTAAAGCCCTCTTGAAAACCTATTTCCCTCATATAGCCTTCCCCTGACCATCCTAGCCCATAACTATTTCTTTTTCTCAATCCTGTTGCATTTATTGTCTGACCACTCAATTCAAATCAATTCTGCAAACATTTATTCAGTGTCTACTGTGTATTAGGCACTGTGCTGGGCACTGGGGATACAAAAGAAATTCCTGCCCTCAAGGAACTTATATTCTACTGGTGAGATGCAACACATACCCACAGAAATAAGTATGACTTTTTTTTGGTTGTAGGAGGTGGTACTTAGTTTGTATTTTAGAAGAAGCTAAAGATTCTGTGACATAAAGGTAAGGAAGGAATGCAATCCAAAGATAAGGGACTACTTGTGAAAAGTCATGGAAATAATAAAACAAAATATAAAGAATGAAAAAATAGAAGAGAATATGAAATATCTCATATGAAAAACAAGTGATCTGGAGAACAGATCAAGAAGAGAAAACATCAGAATAATTGGACTACCTGAAAGCTACAGTAAAAAAAAAAAAAGAATCTTGATACCATAATAGAGGAAATAAAGAAAATTGTCCTAAAGTGTTACAACAAGAGGGGAAAGGAGAAATGGGGGAAAAAATATACTGATCACCACCTGAAAGAAATCCTGCAAGGACAATCTACAGGAATATGATAGCTAAATTCTGAAATCCCCAGCTCAAGGAGAAAATGTTATGAGAAACAAGAAAAAAATAATTCAAATATGACAGAGCCTCATTTAGAATCACACAAGACCTAGCAGTGGCTACACTAAAAGACCACAGTTCTTAGAACGCTATATAATGAAGAGCAAAAGAACTGGGATTATGGCCAAAAATATCGTACCCAGCAAAGTTAAGCATTATTCTGAACCCCCCTTCCCATGGACATTCGATGAATTGCCAGACTTTAAGGATTTTATCATAAAAAGATCTGAATTTAGTAGAAAATTTGACATACAAGACCCAAGAGAAATATAAGGTAAACACCAAAGGCTAATTACAAGGGACTCAATAAGGACAGACAGTTTACTTTTTATATGAGGAAATGTAAACTGTATGTTTAAGGTTATAGTTAGCAATTGTGTAGTTTGAAAGAAAGATTGGGGTAGAGCTCAGTATGACGTGATTCTAGAAAGTAATATCATCTAGGCAAAGGTAAAAAGAGTAATTATCTCATACACAGGAGATGAGAGAGGAAGAACAGACACAGAAGAGTTAGATGGAGGAGGAGGGCTGGTAGTTCTGGAATCCTACTCTGATTGGGAATGGGTTAAAGAGGGAACTATATACATAGATATGCATATATATACACACACATATATACATATATATGGGTATAAAAGTCGTCTAACTTCAGAAAGAAATAACAAGCTAAGAGGACAGAGAGGGGGGAGGGATTTTTAGGGGGAACTCTGCTCACATCACATCTGGGTTAAAGCGAGAACAATATATACATTTAGAAGGGAATAAAAGTCTCCTAAATTTATAAAGAAATAAGAGGGTGAGGGAATAGGATGGGGGGGTATAGAAAGGTATCTAGATGGATAAGAATGGTATAAAGAAGGAACAACACATATTTGGAAAGCTAGAAAAGTCTTCTAAATTCAGATAGAAACTTGAGGGCAAGGGGAAAGGGTGGGGGGGCGGATAAGGGAGGGATCCTTGGATGGGGTGGGCTAGGTTAAGTAATAGGTAGAAGGAAAGTTAAGGAGTGAGGAGGGATAGGAAATAGGAGATACACACAAACAAAATAAAGATCAGGAGTAGAATTTATTAGGGAAAAAAAGCAGGAGTATTAATCATGATCTCAGACAAAATTAAAATAGATTTAATCAAAAGAGAAAAATAGGGAAACTACACTATATGTCAGCCATATTAATCAATATTGTTTTAGACTATTTAAATTAACTAGACAATATAAGGTTGGAATATTGCTGTGGTATAGGAAATGATGAGTTGGTGGATTTAGGAAAATATGCAAAGACTTGGACTTATGAAAGAAGATGTCATCCACCTGTAGCAGCAAGCACCCCAGCATCTCTAGGGTGGCTGCCAATACAGGTTCTTGGATCTGCTTTGATAAAGGAAAGCAACTCAAAATGGGTTAACAAGCTTACTTTAATCAGTCAAATAGGTATCCTTTACCTAGTTCAGGGGAAAAAGGTCAACACCCTGGACTTCAGAGTATACAGACAGAATTATCCAGACAGAGAAACAGATCAAGTAGACAGTTTCCAAACTGTCCAACCATTACATCCATACCAAATCAACATCTGGGTTTCAACATCTGGGTTTTTCAAAGCCGGAGGACTCTCAACAACAGCTTCCCAGAGTCTGATCAAATCACAGAACACTTCTCAAAGTGAGCCCCAAAACAAAGCTACACATCAGGGCTTATCTAGCCTTCTCCTGGCTCAGAGAATGTAACAACCTTATTGACTCACTGACCAATAAAGAAGTATCTACTGAAAAACAAGCCTCCCTCCCCAGGCTCCAGGTGCACTTTAGCCTAGGGGCAGGGAAGATCTTTAAAATTTACATTCCCATTACACCATCCTAAAAGAAATAGAGGACAAACAAATATATATGTGTATGACTATAGATACTGAAGTATATGTATGTGTGTATGTATGTATATGTTTATATATATATATGTATATATATACACATATGAATGTGTATATGTGTGTGTGTGTGTCTGCACTTAATTGTAGCCTTCTTGAGTTTGGGAGGGGAGGAAGAGGAGAAAAAGGAACAAAGTAAAAAGTACACAGTAGAGAACAAAATAAAACCTATAAGGAAGTGAAGATGGACAACTCTGAACACGGTGTGTAGTATTTAGTATATAGGCTTTCTTGAAATGGAAATTTATTGCTCTATATTTTGAATCCTCTCTTAGTTCTGCTGTGAACATAGCAATTTTTTTCCTTTTCTTATTTTGTATTTAAGTTTAAAATGAAAACAAATTACCCAAAAAAAGGAAAGAAAAGTCGTGGAGATAGGAGAGGAAATGTCTTACACTAGAAATAAAATTAAATAATTTTAAATTAAAAAACTTAATTAAAAAATTAAATAAAAATTGAGTCAGTTTGTCACAAGCATGTGCTGCCTCATATTCACTTGGGATTTGGACTTTGCCGCATAATAATAATACAATTACTTAGCTTTCTTTTTTTTTTTTTATAGAACAATAATTTTATTTCCTAGAGAAAGTGTGTTCCTTGGGAATTGCACAATTAATTGGACGTCCAATGCAGAATCCACCCATTCAGAGAATCAAAGGAGATAAAATTTGTAACCTAGTTGACATTTAATAAATACTTATTCCCTTTCTTCCAACCCCCTTTCCTTTCTGTTATTAGATCAGATTACAGTAACATTTTGGGGTATGGGAAAAGCAGGAGCAAAAAATATATGCATGTCTTTTCAGAAATCAATGCTAGAATTAATGACTAGAAAGAGTTGCCCCAAATAGTTCACTGTCATGACCCAAGCAATATCAAATCTCTCTTTCTCTTTCTTCCTCTGCAAAACCTGTACTTGATATACAGCCAGCCTTTTTTGAACTGGATGTCGTTTAAGAATATTGAAGTGCTCAGATCCAGGATTCTCTGAATTTTCAGGACTAGTTTCAACTCAAAGAGGTTCCTTTCCCAGGGCAGCTGTGGGATAAACTCCCACAAGGTTCCTCCGTACTCCATAAACCCACAGTTAAGGGTAGGCCAAAGGCTCTCCAGAGACTCCCTCCTTAAGACTTGTGTGAACTGATGATACATAATGATGCCCTACAAGTCTTTTCTCTCTTTTTATCCCTGTGGATTTCTCGGTCATAATGAACTCATGGTGCTTCAGGATTATGGCCTGGTTGTGGTCTTCCTGCTCTTTGGGAATTCCAAATATTCAGTCAAGGCAATAAACATTAAATGCCAACTATGTGCCAGGCACTGTGCTAAGGGCTAGGATACAAAGAAACTAAAAAAACCCAAACCACTCCCTGCCTTCAAACAGCTCAGAGTCTAATGGGGAAGACAATAGGCAAAGAACTGTAGACAAACAAGATATATGGAAGACAATTTAGAGATAATCAACAGAAGGAAGGAATTAGCATTAAGGGGGATTGGAAAAGGCTTCCTTCTTGTACAAAGATGAGATTTTGTCTGAGACTTGGAAGTGAGGAGGCAGAGGTAAGGAGGGAGAACATTGGGGACAGCCCGTGAAAATGTATGGCATATTCAGCTATAGATAGGTTCACTTTGATTTTTCCTTCCATCATTCTGATGAGATTCAGTTTTATTTTTACTCATTTTCTTTTCTACATGTTCTAATCTGATTTTTTTCACAACAGTCTGAAATTCAAAGAAGAAATACATTTTTTGTTGTTTATTTTCAACCATGTCCAACTCTATATGACCCCTTTTGGGGTTTTCTTGGCAGAGATACTGGAGGGGTTTGCCATTTCCTTCTCCAGTTCATTTTACAGATGAGGAAACTGAGGCAAACAGGATTAAGTGACTTGCCCAGGGTCACATAGCTAGTGTATGTATAAGGCTAGATTTGAATTCAGAAAGATGAGTCTTTTTGACTCCAGGCCCAGAATTCTATCCTTGGTGCCACTTAATTACCCCTACTTATGTCTATAGGACACAACCCTGACTAGCTGCCCAAAGAAATATATACCACGTACCAAATACAGTGATAGTGATGGTTAGTACCATTCGATATGTATTTACTTACTGAATTCCCTGACTTCAACACTTACCTTTAATCATTTCACTCTAGACAAGGGATGGAGAGGATAACTATGCAAGTGTCACAGTTGCTAGGCCACTGCCTCTGTTTGTTAAAGAAAACCTTCCCAGAGTCCCCTCAGTATTCAGCAGCATTCCCAGCCTTTGTCATATTTCAAATATTCATAATTCTGACTGTCAAAAGCTTGAATTAATTATTGTAGAAAGACAAATCTTCATTGCCTTGTCCACAAGAGGCTAGGCTGACAGCTGTTAATGTTTCTGTATTAGTCTGTGTTGGGGTGGACTGGTAAATGTTTACAACCAGTTCTCCAGAAAAAAAAAAACTGTTTGCAGGAAACACTTTTAAGTTAATATACATTATTTACATTTTCTCCATCACTTTCTTATGTCTAGACATCAAAACAATAAACCAAGTTCCAATTTGTAGTGTTTGCTGATTTCCAAAGAATAAATGCTCACATTGAAAATTCAACAATGTCGTCCAGTAAAAGCTGGCCCCAGCACACCCTTGAGTCTTCTGAGATTCAGAAAGAAGAGTTTATTTAAAAATTTTATTTATTTATTTTTAGTTTTCACCTTTTGTTTTTATAAGATTTTGAGTTCCAAATTTTTTTCTCCCTTCCTCTTCTCCCCCCTCCCAAGAGGGCAAGCAATCTGTTATAGGCTATGCATGTATGATCATATTAAACATTTCTGTTGTAAAAAAAGAATCAGAACAGAAAGGAAAAACAAGTAAAAAAAGAAAATAGTATGCTTTGATTTGCAGTCAGACTCAATAGTTCTCTCTTTTCCATCATGAGTCTTTTTGGAATTGTTTTAGATCATTGTATTGTTGAGAGAAGCTGTCTATCAAAGTTGATCATTGAACAATGTTGCTGTTACTGTCTACAATGTTCTCCTGGTTCTGCTCACTTCACTCTGCATAAGTTCATGTAAGTCTTTTTTTTTTTAGTTAAATTATTTATTTTCAGTTTTCAACAATCACTTCCATAAGTTTTAAATTTTCTCCCCCTCCCGCCTCCCTCTACATATGCATTCCTATTAAACACATTTTCACATTAGTTATGTTGCATAGAAGAATGATAACAAATGGGAAAAACCATGAGAAAGAAAAAAATAAAGCAAAAAAGAAAATACTGTTTTGTTCTGCATTCCGACTCCATAGTTCTTTTTCTGGATGTGACTGGCATTTTCCATCATGTGTTCTTTGGAATTGTTTTAGGTCCTTGCATTGCTGAGAAGGGCTAAGGCTATCAAAAGTTCATGTAAGTCTTAGCAGGTTTCAGAAAGATGAGTTTAGATGTCTACAGTCTTCACTTAATGTTGGAAGCATTTCTTGTTCTAGATGTTGTCTAGATTTTGTCATAGGTCTTCATCTTCATATCAATCCCCTGGGCTTGGAATCAGAACTCTCCTGCTCTCTCAGGGTGAAAGGTTTGCTGAATGGGCCAACTCAAACCTACCAGACCTTTCCTGGAATAATTAACCCCCAACACTAACAGTGGTTTTCCCGTTTGTTTTTTAAGAGATTGAAACTGAGTGTAATTTTAAGTTTTCGTGAAGACCTCTGGGTATTCTTATTCGTCCTCTGCTCCTGTTCTATAATTATACTCTAACTCTCTCAGGACAGAAGCTGTTTCATTTTTGTCTTCGTATCACCAACACTTATTAGAGATCCTGGTACACAATAGGCACTTAATAAATGCTTGTTGATTGGTTCATTCTTGTGTTTCTTCTCCTTCTCCTCTGCCTTCAAATATGCATTGTCTCCATGCCTGCTTATATACCCTCACCATCTATTTTTTTGGTAATCTCACTGTAACCTAACACTGGTCTACCCCCAGGCTAATATGGAAGCTGGAAGCTCCTGCTCTATATGCCTAAGGGGTTAGAATGTTCTGAACAGCTCTTAACTGCCATCAAACACCTGGCAGGGCTCAGCAGTCACATACGTCAATGTGTCCCCTTTCTTATTTGGCTCTAAAACAAAATGTTCTGGGAACGAGATAAACTGGCTTGCGCACCTCGGATGTGCTCATATCCACCAGGGGGCTCTCCAAGGTTACTCGGAACCAGATCTGGAAGACGACGATTGATAGGTGCCCACCTCTGTACTACTTGCTATGGAGATGATGGGTAAGGAGAACAGCCACAGTTTGAGTTGGAAGGGGCCTCAAAGACTTTCATTTTAAGATGTGAGGAAACTGAGACCAGAGAAGCTAAGTGATTTGTTCACCACTTCTCCATTACCCATAACTCTTTTTTCCCCATCCAGATGCTAACCCATCTTTCAAGTACCTCCAGGTGATGCAGTGGATAAAATGCTGGGACTGTAGTCAGGAAGACTGGAATTCAAATCCACCCTCAGACAGTTGCCTGGCAAATCACTTAACCTCTGCCTCAGTTTCCCCAACTGTAAAGTGGAGATAACAATAGTACCTGTCTCACAGAGTTGTTGTGAGAATCAGATATTTGTAAAACATAGTACCTGGAACATACAGTAAGTGCTTAATAATAAATGCTTGTTCCTAATCTTGCTCAAGGTGGTACAGTTAATTAGTAGCATAGGTAGGATTTGAACCAGGGTCCTCTAACTCCCAATCCAGTCCTTTTTTCCCATTGCACCACAAAGCCTCTCAGATGCCTTCCCTTTTAGAAGCTTAATGTTTGTTTGAAGATGTGTTCATGTATGGAGAACTGGGCCTGTGATTTCATCAGCATAGGAGACTTCCAGATGAGAAAACTCTCTTAACCAATGCAGGGCAGCCCCTTCTCTGCAATTTATAATCTTAGAGTTGCCTAGAGCACTTGAGAGGTTACGATCACCCAGGACTTGAACCCGGGATTCTATGATTCTGAAGTCAGCTGTTTATCCACTATACCACATTGCCTCTCATCAATAAAAAAATTGGAACAATTATATGGCACAGACTAAATGTTGTAGGTGGTCACACAAGGGAGAAACCAGTCCTACTAGATTTTAAAGGAGGTTGGATTAAGAAAGGGAAGAATCCGGACCTCCTCTGGGGCAGGATTAATTCTTCATTCATGTTGGGCTTCACCCGTGCTAGGCCAAGCAGTCGGGAGCACCTCTTCCAAGGGGGGTAGCAGATGCTTTGGAACCTGAGCCAGGTCTCAGCACAATTCAATCTCTCTGCTGTTTTCCAAATCCTTTGTGGACCGCCTTGTTTTCCTCCTTTGGGTTGGCTTTCCTATTTTTGAAAGGATGATTCTTTCCCATTGCCCCTTTTAGGGTGCCATTAACCATCTGGGGTCATTTTCTGAGTACCTCATCATTTTGTTTCTTGTTCAACCCAACCTCTGACTTCCTTAATCACTGTCATGACAGCTGTTACTCTTTCAGTCGATGACTTTTCAAAGGGTGGAATCTATCGGGGATCAGGTCTGTTTAACTTACTCAGGAGCTTTCCTGGATATCGCTTATAGGACAAAGTACAAACTCCACAGGCTGACATACAAGACCCTACACATTGTGTGTGACCCTATGTACTTTTCATGATTTATGTCCCACCACTCTCTCTGCAAAAGCCTTTCCCTCAAATCCAATTGGTCACTGTTCTGCAACATATAGTTTTAGAGAGCTTAGTTACTAAATTGTAGTTTAATAAATCCCACTGAGAGGGTGTCTCCCAGAAACAGAACTTCTGAATGGGTGAGGGCTGCTTCTCATCTGTTCATCTTTATTACCCACTTCCCTCTTCTTTTTCCATTCAGGTCCTGCCTGTCCTTCAGGCAGCTGATGATGCAGTGGGTAAATCACTGGACCTGGAATCAAGAAGACCACAGTTTAAATCTATTTTCAGACAATTACTAGTTGTGAAGCCTTGAACCTCTCCTCTGTCTGCCTCAATTTCCCCAACTGCAGAATGGGGACAACAATAATACCAGTCTCACAGAGTTGTTGTGAGGATCAAATAAGATTGTGTTTGTAAAACACTTAACACAGCATCTGGCACATACAGTAAGTGGTTAGTGAATGCTTGTTCCCTCCCTCCCACCGTCCCAGCCCTCATTGATCTCTCCCTGCTAGGAACTTCTCTAGCACTTAAACTCTCTCTCTGTTATCAATCTTGCATTGCTTTCCAATATTTCTATGTACATGTCTTGTCTGTGTGAAACAAACACTAATCTCTTTTAGTGCAGGGAGTAAATCCTCTTCTCATATATGCCTCATAACTATAACTGTTACAGAGCTAGGCACACAGCTTCAAAACAGATTGATTGATTTGTAAGGTACCCAGGTGAACAGTAACTAGCAATTTTTTTTACCCTTAGGCAAGTGGCACAAAGCACCTCTATCAAGAAGAATGAAAGACACTCTCACTTAGGATGGTCAGGGTAACAAAGACTGGAACACTATGGTGAAACTGCTGAAGAGCTTGATCCTTGAGAGGGTTAGGAAGATGGGCTGACTCCACTGGGGAGGAAGAAGCCACTGTCTGATAGTTTCCTGTTTTAACTCATTAGCCTTTCTTAACTAGGTGCTCTGTTTAGATGTTTCTGTTTCAAAGTGTTCAAAGGCCCCCTTTAAACTACAAAAGGCATTTCATTAAAAAAATTTTTTTGTCTTTCTGTTCGTTACTTCCCCTTATACTCTCTCACCCCCAGCTGAGCCCTCCCTTGTAACACAGAAGATCCTTGAAACAGAACCAATAAACTCAGTGACCTCATCTGACGTACATTCCACACCTGTGGTCCCCACTGCCCTTTGTTGTGGTTAGTCCATTTTCAACGAGGATCAATGACTTTTACTAATTTAATTTATCAATTAATTAACTTTTGAGTGAATTGGATTTAAGTGAGGTACAGTTGCATAAAGTCACCAGCCTCACTCTGTCTTCCAGAGTTACCGAAGTCCAATGGCAGGACAAAAGTCCAGACAATTGGCGATCTCCTGAGACGCAGTGGGTGACTGTGGCATTTTTGATGTGTGGCTTGTTTTCCTGGTTCTATTTACTTTGATTTGCATCCGTTCATTCCATCAGTCTTCTGTTATTTTTCTGAATCCTGCAAGTCATTTCAGAGGAAGAATTGCTAGAATTTGGTGACAGATTGGATACAGGAAATGTATGAGTCAAATATGACTCATACCATTCTCTAACCTATAACCAAGAATCCTTTCTTATCTATTGTATGGGTATCTTTTGTTTTGCCATATCTAGAGTTTTCTCTGTATCCCTTCCCCTCCCAGAGAGTGATTTCTTTTTAACAACAAAAAAAGGGAGGAAGAAGAAAAAAATTCAGTAAAATTGATCAATACATTAAAAATAATCTGACATTATATGCAATTTTCCATAGCCATGGTCCCTGACCTTTGCAAAGAAGGTGTCATATCTCTTCTTAGGGGCCAGGCTTGTTCTTTATTCCTTCTTATATATTTATTATTATTATTATTTTGCTTTTTGGAGGGCAATTGGGGTTGTGTTATATATATTTTAATTTTTCAACTTTTATTTAAGAAAAAATCCCCCACCAGGATCCTCCTCCTCCTCTAATTCCACAGTGCCTACCCTAGTTCCAGGCAAGATTGTGCCAACAAAGCCCTAAAGAAAACAGGAGAGAAAGGATTTCTTTTCCTTCTTAAACACAACAATCTATGAAAATGCAGCAGCTTCCAGGATCCATTCCAACACCGTTCCCCAATGTAAGGTCCCACCTCCCAAGCAGGAATGAGGGAATTTGATGGATGGGAAGAAGGCCAAGGGGAGACCCCCCAGCCCAGTCCACAAGGCAGGAAAGCATCCCAAAGTTTCAGTCTTCAGCATCATCAAACTGCCTTGTCTCAAACACCATTTTGGAATAGTGGGGAGTCAGGGGGGCAGGGTGGTGCCAGCTTGGGTCACAGATCATGCATGTCTCCTTGCTGGGCCCTACGTGCCCAGAGACAGAATTCGTGAATGCTGGTACTGTGGATGTCTTCAGCACCATACAGATTCCCTTGATCAGCAATCAGCTCACTGTCCCAAGCCTCCTCAACAGGAGGCTCAGCCAGAAGCTCTGTAGGGAAGATGTTCTCCATCCCATCTTCTAGCTCCCAGGGCACATTCTGGGCCCCACAGGCTAGTTTTGGTGTCTGTCTCATGATCCCATCCTCATCTCCTTCCTTCTTTTGATAGAAGTGTTCAGACATAGCCAAGCTGACCGCCGCTAGGCTGGGCGGCTGCTCCCGCTTCGGCCGCGGCTCGGGCTCGGGCGGCGGCGCCTCCTCCTCTTTCCCGCCTCGCGGCGGCGGCTCTCCCTCCGGGGCTGCCTGCCCCTCGCCTTCCCCGGCCCCCCGCAGCCCCCGGCTCCATGCCCGCCAGTTCTCGAAGCGCCGCGGCCGCCGCCGCCCCCACGTCGTGTTATATATTTTTAATTAAAATTTTTAGTCCCTGTCCCAAAGCCCATTAGTATGGGGCTCTTTCCTCACTGGTGGAAATGAATGCCCTCCCATGCTAGGAGAGAGCCCCATACCAATGGGCTGTGGTACAGGGGCCACAGTTTCCACTCCCTCACTGACATTTGGTGATGATAATGACCTAAAGATAATAAGTGACCAGTTAGATTGGCTAAGATGACAAAACAGGAAAATGACAAATGCTGGAGAGGATGTGGGCAAACTGGAACACTAATGCATTGTTGGTGGAGTTGTGAACTGATCCAGCCTTTCTGGAAAGCAATCTGGAACTATGCCCAAAGGGCTATAAATACTTTCATACCCTTTGATCCAGTAATACCACTCCTAGGGTTATATCCCAAAGAGATCATAGAAATGGGAGAAAGACCCATATGTACAAAAATGTTTATAGCAGCTCTTTTTGTTGTGGCAAAGAATTGGAAATTAAGGGGGTGTCCATCAATTGGGGAATGGCTGAACAAGTTGTGGTATATGCATGTTATGGAATATTATTGCGCTATAAGAAACGGGGAGCAGACGGTCTTCATATTGTGATAATAATGGCAATTAAAGATTCCCCTGTATTGGCTTGGTTTTCAAATTGATTGTATTAAAACCCAGAGCTTGTTAATCCCACCTGTGGGATGGACTTTGTGATGTGAAAAGAAAGTCCTGACTGGGAGGAGCTGGTGACGTAGATTTGGAGAGACAAGAGAGAGGCGGAAGTTCTTTTTGGGAGCAGCACCTCGTGGAGAGGGAGAGACTAAGAGATTGCTGGTGGCCGCTTTGAATTGCCCTGGACTTTTGAGACCTGCCCCCTGAGCTGCCAAGGACTGAGGAGACATGGCTGTTTTGCTGGTACTTTGTCTGTCTGTTTTGATGTTATTTTGCCAGATTTGTCCACTGGTGAAAGACTGTCCTGTTGAAGAAGTCCTGGAACCTGGCATTTGGTTAAGAAGGCCTGAGACTGTCCTGCAGACAGAGAGTGAATACTGTCCACTGGTGAGGGACAGTACTGAGAGTGAATACTGTCCACTGGTGAAGGACAGTGCTGTTGTTGCAGGGGTCTGGGAGCCTTTCTGTTGGTTCAGAAGCCCTGAAGAAGGATTTTCTTGTTGTATGTTTACAGAAATCCTGGGAGAGGGCTTTGCTAATGTGTTCAGGGGTTCTAGGACTGTTCTACAGACAGAGGATAAATTCATGAAGGGACTGGCAATGTATCTTATGGCCTTGCTAAGCCTTGTCTCCCCAGGAACTAAGATTGCTGAGAACTTGCCTCCTGTCAAGATGAAGAAAAGACCTCCATTTGGGTATTAAGTGCTGTGTTTAAACTTGATGTAACTCTGGGGTAGATTCAATTGTGATCCAGGGGTGGGGAACTTTTGACCTTTTTGTGTTCTATGGTTGAGCAAATGAATGTATTTTACTTATGTTTGGAAACTAATCTCCATTTGAGAAGAGGGGCTTTGTGGTGGACTTAATTAAGGTATAGCCTAGGGGTGGAGAAGTATTTGGAACAGAGACTTTGTAATTGATTGAATGATTGGAAAGTCCTGGGGTGGGGTAGGCCTTGGAGATTATTTAATCACACTTAGTAAATGCTGTATTTTGAATGATGTCATGTTTTGATCTTCTCTGTTCTGGGTTTGTTACTGAATAAAATAGAGAGCACCTATGCTGGTATTTTGAACCTGGGAAGTTGCCTTTGCTTGATATTATATTACACATATTTACCTGGAGAGGCTTAAAGAACTGATGCTGAGTGAGAAGAGTAGAACCAGGAGGAATTTGTACTCAATTACAGACACAACGTATGTGTGATGACCAACTTTGATAGACTGGACTCTTCTCAACAATGCAGGGATATAAGTCAATCCCAAAAGACGCATGATGGAGAGAAAAACGTGCATCCAGAGAAAGAACTAAATTTATATCCAGGTGGAAGCAAAATACCTGATCTTTTTCGTTCTCTTATTTGATTTTATGTCCTCTTTACCATTTTTCATTCCAGCTGGTACAATCCATCCTTATAACCTGACCATTGTATAATGTGAAAGTATTTACAGATCCTATACTTGATTATAAGACGCCATGGGGGGGGAGAGGAAGGAGGGGGACAAAATGTGAAATTCAAGGAATTGTGGAATTGAATCCTGTAAACTAAAAGGAAACAAACAAATTAATAAATTAAAAATTGAATTAAAAAAAATAAAGTTTAGTCAGTTGGTCCTAAAATCCTAGTCAGTTGGGATTGGGATTATGTCTGTGAATGCTGTTGTATTTCTAGTATAGGTGAGATAGGGAGACCAAGTCTCAGAAAAAAAAAAAAGAATATGACTGGGGAGTAGTGAACTTTAAAAATATTCAAAGAATTATCCACTATTACCCAGTTGGAACAATACAGGATGCATGACTAAGGAAAATTGTAAACATAATAGACCATTTTAAGAACAAAACAAATAAGATTGCATAATTAAATCAGTAGATGCAGAAAAAGTCTTTGGGAAGAATATAACACTAATTTATGATGAAAACATCCACTATATTAGGATAAATATGTTTTTCCTTAGGGATTATCTATATAAAACTGAGAGCTAGCATTATTTGTAATGATATGGCAACAGAAACCTTTCTAATAAAATAATGGTAAAGAAAGAAAAAAAAAAGATAATAAGTGACAATAAAGTTTGTTACCCTTCCTCTCCCTTTACCCTCCAAAATGGGGAATCGAGCTTTTATCTTCTCCTGGAAGAATGCCTGCTTGCAATGGGCAGGAAGCTACTGAGAAGGATAGGGAAGTTTCTAGAGGATGGCCATGCAAGTCTTAGGATTCCTTTTTTCCTTTGCCATCAAGAGGGACATATGAACATCCATGTGAACAGTAAGAGCCGCTAATACAGTGACACATCGCATTTCTGTCAACTTAAAGAAAGGATCATGCAAATCTATCTGAACTGGAGAGTTCACATACTGACCCACACACAAAGGTACACTACACACAGTGTCACACACAGTACATGCAACTATCACAATTGTTTTGAAATTGGTGACTGGAAAGGTACTGTTACCAGAAATAGTAAAGCCCAAAGGAATACCTGGGCTGAAGGGAAGGTGTTGAGGGAGACAAAGAGAGACAAAGCCTTAAAAAGTGAAGGTCTCTGAAGAGGGAACATACTGACTAAAATACAGACTAAGGTGTGAGTGAATGATGGCAGCACTTTTTCTGAGTGCTTGTTTTGACAGGGTGATGGAAGAAACTTGAAAGGGGAGAGTTGGAAATGCCAGGCAACTTCACCTCCTTCCTGGTATTGTTTACTCTGGATGGACCTGGAGGCAATTTTTAGCCTAGAATTATTTGCTGTTTGCTTCTCTTATAAATCTGAGTTTCTGGAATCCCAGTTTCCTAGTTTCATCATAATAAGGTGTGTCTCCTTTCTTCCTATTCAGAGGTATTAAAACAAATACTTTTTCCAGTCTTTGTAAGAGACCCAGGGCAAACTACTGGATTTTTTGGTCATCATCCCAAAGATGAGATAAACTGCCTTCTTCCATCATTTCAAGTGTTTCCCTCTGGACAATAAATCTAGTATCCCCTTCCTTGCTTTTTGCTGCTCAAGTCAGAGATTTCAGCCAAAGACAGACACACCTGTTCTTTTCTCCTTCCCACCTCCCCTCAAACTCTGGACCAGTTAGGTCTTTAGCAAAACCACTACTTGAGGACTTGGGACCCTCTCAGTGGCTTTTCTTCCCAACACTGAGACATCTACTACTCTCTCAGGCCAGACTTCCAAAGCACAAAAAATTAAGTCCTTAGGCAAGTGCAAAGACTATGCAAGGCAGTGTCAGAGAAGAAAAGGGAGGCACAGAGTCCATCTATGTCTAGCTTACAAAGACCCCTTGGTCCCTAAGAGGGACTCCCTTTTCCCAGCTCAGGTTCTACTCTCCATGGCTCTGTGAAGGTTGGCTTTTCTTCTTAGAAGAAGGATAGGTATTGTACTGGAAAGATGACTGGAAATGGAGTCAGAATATGGAGATTCTAATCCCAACTCACTACTTTGTGACCTTTGGCAAGTTATTTAATGTCTTTCTTTCTCATTTGATTCACGTAAAATGGGGATAATAAAAAAAAAATACCCCCCCCAGGACTTTTATGAAGATCAAATCAGAAAATGTATATGAAAGCAATTTTATATATTTGGAAACTATTGTGAACATAAATTTTATTATACCATTGTAATTAGGGGCTGCTAGGTGGTACAGTGGATACAATGCCAGACCTGGAGTCAGGAAGACTCATCTTTCAGAGTTCAAATCTGGCCTCAGACACTTAATAGCTGTGTGACCCTGGGCAAATCACTTAACCCTGTTTGCCTGAGTTTCCTCATCTGTCAAATGAGCTGGAGAAGGAAATGGCAGACCACTCCAGTATCTCTACCAAGAAAACCCTAAATGGGGTAACAAAGAGTTGGACATGACTGAACAAATGACTGAACAACAACTGTACTATTGTAATATGCCCTCTGAACTCAATTCTCCGATTTGCACTGGACTAGCAGGTTGGGTTCCCAGAGGGGAGAATATTCAATCTCCCCTGTGGGTTCTAGGTATAATCTTGATGTGTTGAATTAGACTTAAAGTACAATATAACTGAGGCACATGTATAGAGAATGCATGTGGTCATTGAGTCCCTCCTGATCCTGGCTCTGGAATTTCTTTTCTCTTTTTTGCAAAGTTCCCACCAAGTTTGCTTCTGGGTGTGGTGCTGATGATGGACAAGGCCATTCCTTGCTTGAATGGGCATGCTTCTCTCAAGGCAAGGTGTCTCCAATGGATCTCTTCCCATGGTTATTGGTCTTGGCCATTTGTCCTTAGATACCACCTCTCCTGCTGAAAACACTGTCATTGTCACTGCTACTCTAGTGGACTCCTCAATCACCATTCAACTCTGACTGATGATGTAAGCTCTGATGGCACTGATGGACCTCTGTTAACCTGAGCGCTCTCATCTAAGCACACTCATTCATATAAAATAAGGAAAGAATAAACACAAAAGAATCAGTGCTCTTGAACACAAAGTGATAGGTCAGCTGCCCTTCCCCCACCTGGAAGCTTATAGGAGTCCTCCTTACTCAAAAGCCACCAGGAAAGAGAGAAGCCTGGAGGAAAGGGGTCTTCCCTTAATATGTCAGCAGAATTCGGGCTCCAATTCAAAAGAGCAGCCAATTCAAAGACTTTTTGGGTCACCATTTAGTGAGAACTTGGGTCGTATGGCTAACAGGAAGTAGCAAGAATATATCTGAGCATGCTCTGGAGGTGGTGGTGGAGGATGTGGGGGAAGGGATCATCCATCAATGGTGTCAGAAACAGGCCTCCCTCAAGCTTCTGTGATGGTGGCTGGAATGCTAGCTGAGCATTTCCCAAGATCGGGGGAAGGACAAAGGGCTGCTACACTATCATTTTTCTTTCTCCCCCAGTCCAAGATGAACTACACTTAGTTCTCTTGATTTCCTTAGGAGAGAGGGCTCTGATTATCAGTCATTTAAGTAGATTAGAAGGAATTCTGGACAGAGAACTATATACCTAATCTGCAATCACCAAAGCTACATGACACCCATTCAAGAGGCCTGCAAGCACTTGGGGCGAAATTGAGCAAGCTGTAAGCTTCTTACCAATGGTCAGCAGATCTGGTATCTGCCTAACAAGATGGTCATTCATGCTAAGGGCTCAAAAGAAATCCTTACAAATTACTGACCAACACATCCCACCTCCATACCAAGCAACCCAGTGAGATCTATAATCAGATGTTGGACTACTGACATCTGGCATACATAACCTATTGGGCAGGCTTCCAGGGGCTCAAGGGGCCTGGGCCAGTAGATGTTTGCAGAGGAGGTGGGGTGAATATTTGCTCAGGGAGTATACAAAGTCAGGAATAGAGGATAGACTAGGAACATTTTGTTGATTTCCCATGGTGAACAACACCTTAGCTTGGTCCCTAAGTAGCCCTCATCCTACTTGACCCCTCATTCAGGTTCTATGCTCATTCCCTTTTCCCCTAGGAGAATAGTTCTCTCAGTCAGTAAGCAGAAACTTACTCAATTGCCTTGTGTATATAGTTTTGGACTATTTGTCTGGGGATAGGAGTGGGGATAGAATACAATTATGCAAAAATCATGATTCCTTCCCAGGGATTTATGAGTCTAGTGGGAGACATAGGAATATACAGATGAAAAAGTAATGGCGGGGAGTATTTTCTAAGTGCCAGATTAGTTAAACTGACAATATAGGGGCTGAAAGAATTCAGAGGAGGGAGGGTTTGGAGGCAGGGATTATGGGAAGCATAAGAACATAGCATCCCAGATCTAGAATTAGAAGAGACCTTGTGGTTGTTGTTCAGATGCTCATGACCCCATGGACCGCAGCAGGCCAGGCCTTTCTACCCTCCATCATCTCTCCAAATCAGTCCAGGTTCATGGTTGTTGTTTCCATGACACTATCCATCTCATCCTCTGCTGTCCCTTTTCCTTTTGCCTCCAATTTTCCCCAACAACAGGGTCTTTTTTGAGTCCTGTCTTCTCATTATATGGCCAAAGTATTCCAAAGTATTTAAGCTTCAGCATATGACCTTCCAGTGAATAGCCTGAATTAAAGGTCACCTAATCTAACTCCTTTATTTTGTAGATAAAGAAAATAAGGCCTAAGGAGAAGTTAGCTGACTAAGAGCTCACAGATGGTAAGTGACAGAGCCAGAATTTGAATCCAGGTCATCTGATTCCTAATCCCCTGGTTTTTTCATAGAGGAGGTAGGACTGAAACTAGAGGGTGAAGAATGGTTAACAGTTTGATAAGAGGAGAGCAAGAGAATTGGGAAGGAGCAAAGGTGTAACAATGGAATAAGCATAAATTCTGAACTAGGTTTGACTTGGGAAGGTCTAGTGTTTTAGGCTCAGGAATGGAACAAAATGAGATGTTCAAAGACTATCTAATATTAACATAAATAAGTTTATTAAACGTATGGCAAGGATATTCAGCAAGAATATGTATTGACCCACTGGGTACAGTTCCTTTGCCTTGTTTCCACAGTGGTAGGCCTGATCAGAAACCTATATCAAGCTTAAGGATATTAAGACTCTTCATGTTCTGGGCTTTTGTCCATGGTCAGGAAGCTCCATCAATGGCTCAAGCCTTAGCCCTCTGGACCAATCAAATCTCAGGGATGGTTTCATTGCTTTTTAAGGTAAAAACTAG
This sequence comes from Petaurus breviceps papuanus, assembly GCF_028583685.1. Lineage (NCBI taxonomy): Eukaryota > Metazoa > Chordata > Mammalia > Diprotodontia > Petauridae > Petaurus > Petaurus breviceps. The sequence goes on from NW_027185627.1 coordinate 3,207,600, forward strand.
CCTTGCCTACATGGCACACATCTTAGCAGATATTGTTCCTAATACAGCATCATATGAATACGAAGCAATTAGACCAGTCTGAGTCAGGGTGGGGTAAGAGTCAAAGTAGAAAGGTTGGAGCCAGATGATGGGAGACCTCAAGCATCAAACTAAAGACTCTGGACTTTGTCCCATGAAAGGGGAGTGTGTGCCTCATAGGGAAATAGATAGCATGTTATATGCTAACTTGATAGTGGAAAGGACTGATGTTCAATCATCTTGGCAATACATGGTACATTACCAACAGTAATAGGATAAAAGAAAAAAGAATGAAAGAAATAAAGCAAAAAATAGTATGCCTCAGTCTGTATTCAGACAGTATCCATTCTTTCTCTGGAGGCAGATAGTACGCTTCATCATTAGTCCTTTGGGATTGTTTTGGATCATTGTATTGCTGAGAATAGTCAAGTCATTCACAGTTCTTCATTATACAATATTGCTGTTACTTTATACAATATTCTTCTGGTTCTGCTCACTTCACTTTGCATCAGTTCATGCAAGTCTTTCCAGGTTTTTCTGAAATCATCCTGCTTGTCATTTCTTATAGCACCATAATATTCCATCGTATTCATATACCACAACTTGTTTAGCCATTCCCCAATTGATGGGCATCCCGTTGATTTCCAATTCTTAGCCCATGTGGATCATTTTTGGGAAGCATAGCCAACCACAAAGATGATTATTGTTGAGATGTGGGGAGCTCAGTTCTAAAATCCACAGTGATCAGTGCCTACAGTTTTTAAGCATAAAGTAAGGATTAGAATGGGTCTTTGGAGGAAAAATGTTGTAAATCACTATTGATTAGATAAATGCATATTAAAACACCTATGAGGTACACCTTATACCTATCAGATTGGCTAATATGACAGAAAAGAAAAATGGCAAATATTGGAGGGAATGTGGAAAAATAGGGACATTAATATACAGATGGGAGTGTGAACTGATCCAACCATTCTGGAAAACAATTTAGTGCTGTCCCCAGAGGGCTATTAAACTGTATACCCTTTGATCCAGAAATACTACTACTAGGTCTATATCCCAAAGAGATTAAAGAAAAAGGAAAAGAACCTATATGTACAAAAATATTTATAGCAGTTCTTTTTGTGGTGGCAAAGAATTGGAAATTGAGGGGATGTCTATCAACTGAGAAATAGCTAAACAAGTTGTTGTTTATGATTGTGATGGAACACTATTGTGCTATAAGAAATTACAAACAGGATACTTTCAGGAAAACCTGGGAAGACTTACTATATGAACTGTTACAAAGTGAAGTGAGCAGAACCTGCATTACATTGTATACAATAATAGCAATGTTGTATTATGATCTATTGTGAATAGCTTGTCTATTCTCAGTAATATAATGATCTAAATAATTCTGAAGGATTTATGATGAAAAATGTCATCTACCTCTAGAGAAAGAATTGATGGAGATGTAATGGCAACCACAGCAGCATATCCAGGATGGCTGCTAGCACAGGTTCTTAGATCTGCTTTACTAGGAAAGATAGCTGTTTAAGAGGTCAGCAATCTTTTTAATTACATTCATTAGTTCAGGGGAAAAGTCAGCACCCTGAACTTCAGAGAAAATACAAGCAAAGAAATGAAGACCAATAGGCAGAGCTTCTAGATGTCTGAGAAATTAGCACTGATAAACAGACAGATCCAACTCTCTGACCAAGGCAATACATACATAGTTACCAGAGAGAGAAGCACCAACATTTGGTTTTTTAAAAGGGGGGGGGGGGGGGGTGTGTGTGGAGTGTATGGTGCTCCTTAACCCAGAGTCTCCTCTGGTCAAATCACAAGAATACTCTTCCAACTAGTGAGCCCCCAATGCTAAATGCTAACCTCAGAGTATATATACCCTTCTTCAGGGTCAGAGGGCATCACAACCCTGTGACCCACTGCCTAATTACAAAGTAACAAAAAGCGTGGGCCTTCCTGAAAAACAAGCCTCCCCTGATCAAGCCCTTAATGGGCTCCATATGAGGCCTATTAATGGGAGGGAAGATCTTATATACCATTAACATTACAGGAGGCTGGGGGTGGCCAGGTAGCACAGCAAGTAAGAGCACCAGCTCCAGTGTCAGGATGACCTGGGGATCAAATCCGGGCTCTGATACTCAGCACCACACCCAGAAATAACTGGACGTGTAACCTTGAGCAAGTTACTTGACCCCGATTGCTTTAAAAAAAAATTACAGGAGGCTGAATACAGATGGAAGTATATTTTTTTCTTTATTATTCTTCGTTTTTTTGGTCTGCATTTTCTTTTGCAACATGGCTAATATGGAAATGTTTTGCATGACTACATGTGTATAATCTATATCAAATTGCTTGTCATCTTGAGGGGAGAAGGGAGAAAGAGAATTTGGAAGTCAAAAATTTTAAAAATGGATGTTAAAATTTTTGTTTACATGTAATTGAGAAAAAATAAAATAAAAATTAAATGTTAAAAAAAAGAGAGAATGGGTCTTTGGGTTTCCTTGCCTAATCCTTGATACAAGCACCTATCGCAGTGCTCTTACTATGTTCGAATCACTGTGTTAAGCACTTTACAATTATTATCTCACTTGAACCTCATAACTCTGGGGAGTAGGTACTATAATTATCCCCATTTCACAGATGAGAAACTGAGGCAGAGGTTAAATGACTTGCTGTGGGTCACACTGATAGTTTCTGAAGCTGAATTTGAACTCAAGCCTTCCTGACTCCAGGCTCAGTACTCTGTCCACTGGACTACCATACCATCAGTCACCTATCCCTCTGTGGTCATGACTCTAGCTCCTTGAACAAGCTGATGTGATGAAAGGGTGTAAGACCCAGGTTTGGGCCATAATGAAAGGAACAAAGGTGCAAAATCTGTGGAGTATCTGAATTCTGTGGTCCGTGATCTGGACCTTAGTGTTGGGGATCTTGTCATTTCAGCTTGCTAATGAATGACTCAAGGTCCAGCTAGGGCTGGATAGCACAAAGTTTTTCTAGGTGAAATAGCCAGGTGAGTTTTAATCCCATAGGCCCAAGTCAGGTTTTTGGACGAAGGGGGAAAAGAGGATGATTCTTGGGAGACATAGACAATAAGTCTGATGATTGTTGGAAGTTATCTTCGGTGTTCTAAAGGGGATTCTGAGCCCTCTCATGCTTGGAGGTCATTCATTTGCATTCAAGTGTTTATTAGGCAGTTACTAATCATAAAAGTGTTACCTTCTCTAATTCCCCACCCTCAGACACTGCTGCATCTGCTTGGGCAAAGGCTTGGTTGGTTTTTCCACAGGGCACTGCCCTCTCTTACCTTTCCTAGATCCTTGTTTACTTTTAGTGAAGGTGGGGGAAGGGAAGAGTGGAGCTGAAGGATTTAATTTATACACAAAAAAGTAACAGGATCAATAGCCTCCAGTTTCACTCCTGAAACACACCTGACTTTCCCTTATACAAATACCCCTCCCAGCTACATCCCCTTACCGGAACACCTCTCCTAAAACTCCGCCCCCCATCCTCAACATTCTCTGCACCCTGCCTCTGCTTATACACAGACTTCAGGGAGAGAGTGATGAGATAAGAAGAAAGATGGAATCATCAAACCTCTTCCTACCTCACAGAAAAGCATTTGACTTGAAATGAACCATATACAGATGAGTCCAGATTAACAAACATGTAAACGAGTTGATAACCTTCTATGTAGGTCACCTGGGGAGACAAGGAACAAGGACAGACATGAAAATATAAATTGCTTTTGAATATATAGGTACATATTCTATTTTACTGTTTACAGTAAATATTTGTTCCTATTGCCATATGCTGTGTGAATAGGATGCTTGTGGTTTGTGAAATCTATGGTATTACTTTGTCACCATACCTCATTCATACACACATGACTTCCATGCATAAGTACACATGTATATAATGTATGCTCAAACATACATGTAAATGTGTACACACAACATGCATAGACAGAGGTACCTATGGGTCCAGATGTACAAATACAGGTCCTTTCATGGCCCTTTGACTAACTCTTCTCCCCTTTCCTTCTTCTGTATTTTCCTTTTCCCTCTTTCTAGTACACAGGTACAGTTTCAGGCCCTCCTTAGGACATCCTGCCTTTTTGGCAGCCTCTTCAAGGACCTGGCTCTTGGTCTCCTGGGGCAGGACCAGGGCCAGACTATCTTAGGGCCAAAGCTCTGAGAAAAATTAAGCCAACAATAATAAGATAAGGGTCAGTATGGCATGTTGGCCTAAAGTAGAAGACAGATTCTCATCCCATGGAACCCTCAGTCCATGTAGAGAATCCTTTTTTTTCCTTTCCTTCCTCTGCCTTTTCTTCTCTCTTTTTCATCTCCTTAACTGGGGAAGGGGAGAAATTCAGTAATAAGTTACTTGCTGTAAGCTGTCTCCTTCATTCCTTCCCCGACCCCCCCTCCCAGTTATTCAGATAGTGTAGGTCCTATGGGAAAGGGCCATCTCTCTAGCAGCCCCTAAGTGATGTTTCTTTTCTGAGGAAGTCCAAAGACAAAAATGAAAGAATTTTACATTATATTGTTGAAAACTTGTACACATATATACACACACATATATTTTAATATGTAATTTCCCCCTATTACATGTTAAAACAATTTTTAACTTTTTTTTAAAGTTTTGAATTCTAAATTCAATCCCTCCTTCCCTTTTTCTTCTCCCCTGTCCCTGAAATGGTAAGCAATCAGATACAGGTTATGCAAGTGCAATTATGTAAAACATTTCCATATCAATCATTTTATTCAGGAAGACTTTAATAAAAGAAAAAGAATGAGAGAAAGAAAGTGAAAAATAACCTGCTTTCAGTCTGTATTCAAACCATATCAGTTCTTTCTCTGGAGATGGATAGGATGCTTTATCATTAGTCCTTTGGGACTGTCTTGGATCATTGTATTGCGAGAATACCTAAGCCATTCACAATTCTTTACCATATAATAGTACTTTTTCAGTGTTCGGTGTTCTCCTCACTTTGCAACAGTACATGTAAGTCTTTCCAGGTTTTTCTGAAATCATCCTGCTTGTCATTTCTCATAGCACAATAATATGCCATCATCACAGCTTGTTTAGCCATTCCCCAATTGATGGGCATCCCCTTGATTTCCAATTCTTAGCCACCACAAAAAGAGATGCTGTAAATATTTTTGTAGATATGCATATACTAAATATATTTAAAGTAACACAAAGAAATGTCTGTGGTGGGGCAGTAGCAGTGTGGGAGATCCATAAAGACCCCATGTAAGAAGTGGCCCTTGGACTGACAGTCAAAGGATTGACAGTCAAACTGACAGGTTCTAGGATGTCAAAGTGAAGAGGGAGTGTGCTGCAGGCATGAGGGATGTCCCTGTCCAAAGGTCCAGAGATGATATAAGGAATGTCATGTGTGAGGAATAGCAAAGAGGCCAGTCTAACTAAACTATGGAGTGTGTGAAGAGGGCAGCTTGTAGTTATGCTGTGACGCACTTCGAATACCAAATGGAGGAGCTTGTATTTGATCCTAGAGGCAACAGGAAATGTCTGGAGCTTCTTGAGAAGCGCAGCATAGAGCTATGGTTTAGGAATATCACTGACAGCTATGTGAAAGCTGGATTGGAGAAGAAAGCTTTGAAGGAGGGAGACCAGTTAGGCTATATACTTGGGTGATAGGCGATAAGGGACAGAACTAGGGTAACAATGGTACACAGAGAAGACACATGGAGAGTCACTGTTGTCAGGGGGGAATCAGTTGTTTCGTTGTTTCAGTCGTGTCTAACTCTTCAGGAGCCCATTTGGGGTTTTCTTGGCGAATGCTAATGGAACCCATGTGAACGAATTAGGTCATCAAGAGAGATAATAATATTAACATTATAATAATATGAATAATGATAACTAATATTTATGTGATGCTTCCTAAGTGCTGGGCATTGTGCTAAGCACTTTACAAACATTATCTCATTTGATTCTCACAACAACCCTGGGAGATTGATGCTATTATCAGCCTTATTTTACAGATGAGGAAACTTAAGGGACTTGCCCAGGGTCACACAGCTAGTAAGTGTCTGAGGCCAAATTTGAACTCTTCCTGACTCCAGGCCCAGTGCTCTATCCACTGCACCATCAGGAAAGAGAATGAGAAGGAAGAGGGTTCAGGACAGAGCCTTGACTACACCCACATTTAGGGGCAGGACATAGACATGATCTGGCTAAGGGGACTGTGAAGGAACAATCTGAAAGGTAGGAGGAGAACTTGCAAAGAACAGTGACCTGGAAATTCAGAGAAAGGGAAGTATCAAGGAAGAGAGAGTGGGTCAGCACTGGCAGATGCTACAGAGAAGTCAGAAAGGATGGGGATTGAGAAAAGGTCGTTGGATGTGGCAATTAAGAGATCTTTGGTTGCTTTAAAGAGAGAAGCTTCATTTGAGTGATGAGGAGGTCAAAAGCCAGACTGAAAGGGCTTGGGGAAAGGGAAGAGGTGAAGCAGAAGCACCAGGCACTGACAACGTTTTCCAGGAGTTTGGCTATGAAAGAAAGGAGAGATATAAGATAATAGCTTGGTGGGAAATCTACAGATTTCATGTCACTGATGGGAGAGGGAACACTCACACACACACACACACACACACACACACCACAATCAAGGGAGATGTGTAAGAAACAGGAGTGGCCCAGGAACATGTGTGAGAAATGCATGGAGAACATGTGTGGCCAGAGCCCTTCTCTTCCTCCTCTACTGCAGCTGGCTGCACTCCCACAGAGACACTGATGTCAGCTGTTGACAGATTGGTGTCAAAAAGCGGCAGGCAGCTGGTCTTCTCAGAAGTAACCACTAATGGGCTACTCTTTTACACTATAAAAACCAAGTTGTGGAAAAAATAATAACTAGCATTTATATGGCATTTTCAGATTTGCAAAGCCCTTTCTTTACACATTACCTCATTTGATTCTTGAAACAGCCCTGTGAGGTAAGGATTAACTCCATGTTAACAGATGAGGAAACTAAGGCTAAGAAAGATAAGTGATGTTGCAGAGTCCCACAGCTAGCAAGTGCCTGACTCAAACACAGGTCTCTTTAACTCTAAGGCTTGTACTCTCTCTGATCATCACACTGACTAGCTACCACAGCAATAAATCTGTGGCAAGAGGAATTGAATAATTAAGACCATACATGTAGCTCTCCTTTCTTTTTATATAGCTAGTGCCCTCAATAGTTGTGTGCTGATGGATTGAGATATGAGCTATTGAACTAAAGTTGATGTCCAAAAGGAGCAGCTAAGTGGCACAGTGCATAGATTGCTGGGTTCGGAGTCAGGAAGACTCTTCATCATGAGTTCAAATCTGGCCTCAGACATGTACTAGCTGTGTGACCCTGGGCAAGTCACTTAGCCCTGTTTGCCTCAGTTTCCTCATTGGTCAAACAAGCTGGAGAAGGAAATGGCAAACCACTCCTGTATCTTTACCAGAAAAATTGAAACGGGGACACAAAGAATCAGACATGACTGAACAATGATAACCAAAGGGTATAGAGTCAGAGAGAAGGGTAGCGGCCATATTCTCAAGGTACCATATCTTTGGAAGATAAGCCCTTTCATGATGTCAGATAGGAGTTTACTGGAGGGATGGACACTGAGGATCCTCTTGGTTGAAAGGGCATGGGGACTGCTGTTCATCAGTATGATTCATCCTTTCCCCTGCCTCCAATGATTGCTCAGCCTCTACTGAGAATTGCCTGCCTTGGAGCCCTTGTGTTTCCAAGGTCTGAGCAAGATGTTCATTGCCTTGTTTACTTACTCATTTCCTACGTGACTTATTTGTTAGCTGATCTATATCAGTGGGTTGTAGGTATTACACCAGGAGAGCTTCCTAATGAGTTGCTTGTTACTGAATTTCTCTACCCTGGGAGGTGACATAGGTGGGGAGGAATACTGGAGTAAGGTAGGTGGGGAGAAAATCTGGAGTGGGTGTAGATTGCCCTCTGCTGGGGTCAAAGCTCATCAAGGACTCTTGAGGAAGTACTGGACCCATCTCATGATGGAGGAATCATTTCCTAGATTCATCCAATCCTTCATTATCATCAATTATTATTAACCTTAAAGATTTTCTGATCCAGTCAATAAATATTTATTACCTACTATTATAATATTACCTATTTTCCAGGCATTTTGCTAAGTGATGAGGATACAAAGAAAACACTAAAAAGTAGCCCCTTCTCTCAAGGAGTTCACAGACTATAATGCTGAGACGACTGGCTAATGAGCCTTCAGCCCTCTGAATTTTAGCTTCCAGTTCTGAATTATTCTTCAGCCCAAAGGGTAGGAGCTAGAGCCCATTTCCAAAATAATTCAATTCCACAAACATTTATTAAGTCTTACTGATAGGCCTGGAGATACAAAGATACAGTTCCTAAAGCCCAACTCTGAGTCCCCAGAGTTTCCTACAACAGACCACAAGAAGTAGCTATTGTCAACTTCAGTTTTGTTACAGAGATAAATGGTTAGGCTTAAACTTAACTAAACTTAAACTTAACATCATTTAAAATTAGCCTCATTTAGCCATAACTACACATTAAAAAAATTCATAACCACTTCTCATCTCTGAGTGATTAAAAAAAACCCAGTGTAGGTCCAGAAAGAACACATAATGAAGAAATGCTCTCTCTCACTGCATGGAGGTGGGAATCTACTTATGCAGAATGTTGTATACATTATCAGTGAGGTCATCATATGGGATGTTTGTGAGGTTTTTTTTTCTTTTGTCAAAAAGAAGAGTCCAATTTGGAGGGTAAGTGTGAGGCTTTTCCCCCAGAGAAATTACTTAAAGACAGTCCTCAAGAAACTTAGTCTAGTAGGAAGGAAGAGACATAAATAAGTATGGTACAACATTGAATGTGATAAGAATAAAGAAGGGGTCTAGACAAAGTGTTTTCAGGAAATCCGGAGAGTGAGAGATTACTTTCAGCTGGCAGGCGGCAGGTGGTGAGTTTGTACAGTTATTCATGGAGAAGCTGGCAGCTGTGAAGGAAGACAGAGGTCAGGAGAAGTGGGGTTCCAAACATGGTGTCACCTTCAGGGGGTTGCATGGAGGTGGGACAGAGCAGGACCAAAAGTACCTAAGAGACCAATCTACATGCTCCTTTGGAGGGCAATCCCAGAACATCTCCCCAGTCCCTGTTGGGGCTCCTATAAAGCCCCCTAGCTCCTCACTGTGCTGCCTTTTTTGCCAGTGGGTTTCTAGAACCCAGCATTGTGCTTTCCCCTATGATGGCCATACAGATACAACTATTTCTTTTCCAGGAGATGCTAGGCTGAATAAATGTCTAAAATAAGTTCTTTATTGGCCAGGTGCAGGGAGGCAGCCAGGGGAACCTTATCACAGATCATTCTATGATCATATGCTAGCTATGTGACCCTGAGCACTTCACTTACTTCCTGTACTGCAGCATCCTCACCTGCAAATGAGGGATTCATGCTAAGTGATCAAGGCCCTTCCAACCCTGCCATCCTATAAGTCAAGTAATGGGGAAAGAGGAGCAGAGACAACCCAGCTCTTCTAGCTTCTTGTTGTCCAGTCGTGTCAGGCTCTCCATGACCCCATCTGGGGCTTTCTTGGCAAAGACACTGAGTGGTTTGTCATGTCCTTCTCCAGCTCATTTTACAGATGAGGAAACTGAGGCAAGCAGGGCTAAGTGACTTGTCCAGGGTCTGAGGCTGGATTTAAACTTAGGTCTTCCTGACTTTAGGCCCAGCACTGTA
>NW_027185627.1:3217775-3368729 GCF_028583685.1 Petaurus breviceps papuanus
GAGACAAGAGTAGGAGAGGGAAGGGGAAGGGAGGAGAGGAGAGGGGAGGGAAGGGAAGGGGAGGGGAGGGGAGGAGAGGGGAGGGAATTGGAAAGGCAATTTCCCCAAAAAGCCCTGGGGTCAGGAAATTGAATTCAAACATTTCCCATAGTCCTTGAGCAGGCAATTCTATGTTTATCCTACTCAGTGGGCAGCAAAAATCCTTGGGAAGACAAACACAAGTGACAAACAAAAACATTTCAGGAACCAAGAAAACTGGCAATAAATAGTTCTCGACAGAGAAGGCAAAAGAGTAATGCTTTAGTCAGAAGGTCAGAGAATGATTCAGAAAGCTGGGGGAGAAAGGGGAAACCAGGCAGAGGAGGGAAGGAAAGGGGAAACAGGCTGAGGATTGATACTTAGTCCATGGCTCAGATGTTAGGGAGCTTGGAAGTCATTTAGTCCAACTCCCTCTTTTACAGAGGAGGAAACTAATACCCAGAGAAGTACAGTGATTTACCCAAGGTCACAAAGGTAGCAAATGGCAGGGCAGGAGTGTGAACCGGAGTCCTTTGGTTCCAAATGCAGCATTTTTTTTTCTTTTTCTTTTGAGGCAGGCAGGGTTCAGTTACTTGCCCAGGATCACACAGCTAGTAAATGTATTTTTGGTTTGTTTGGTTTTTTTTTGCTAGAATAATGTATTTTATTTCACAAAATAAAATATATAGTTACATAGGAAACAAAAAACACTGAAGTACAGTTATTAATATATGTTGTGTTATTCAATCACTTCAGTAATGTCCAACTCTTTAAACCCCTCTGAGGCATTTTTTAGCAAAGAAATTGTAGTGGTTTGCCATTTCCTTCTCCAACTCATTTTATAGATGAAGAAATGAGACAAATATGACCAAGTGACTTACCCAGGATCACATAGCTAGTAAATAACTGAGGACAGATTTGAATTTAGGAAGATTAGTCTTTCTAATTTCAGGCCCAGTATTCTGCCATATGTGTGTATGTCTATGTATGTATATGCATACATCCATGTATGCATTATGTTTGTATATGTGCGTATGATATATTGTGTATGTATGCATGTACACACAGTTCACAGACCCCAGTTTTAAAAACTGTGCCCTTAGAATAACACTCTGCATTTCATATGTCAATATATATAAGCATAGGAGTCACAATTTTAGATTTCTTCTCTGATGAGGTAGGCCTTTTTAAAGTGCCTCAAATTGACAGTAATTCTGCTTATGAAACACATGAGTAGTTCATAGTTATGCCTTGCACTTAGTGAAAATTCTAACAATGTATTGCGAGATTGGGATCTCAGATCTAGTCCAGAAACATCAGTGTATGAGTGGTTCTCAGAACTGTCCCATACCCAGGAACAGAAGAAAATCAAAGACAAAGTCAGCCACTGATGTTTATGAGAAATAAGATTACATCAGTCAGATATGCTTTAACAGAATAAAAGGATGTGGAATAAGTGTTTTCTTTCACACCTCCTCTGAACCAGTTCTTCCATATCTATTTTCTTTCCTCAGCACTCTATCTACATGAGTGAGTACCTGTAATTAACACACACACACACACACACACACACACACACACAAACACACACACATTTATACTTTGACATTTGTCCATTTAGCTTCTCACAGTCTCCTATAAAGTCCTGTTTTAAGGAAGAGAACTGCAGATTTTGATGTTAATAGCTGGCTGCCACAATCACACTGATATTCCATATATCCCGGGAAAGGCCTGATTCTTTGCTCCTTTCTTCATGTCTTCTCTCCTATCTGTCATAGAGTTTCAAAAACTCCCTTGTGGAGGGAGCAGGGGAGAGAACCTTACCCTGCAGCCCTAACATCAGTTAGCTTCACACATTGGGAAGAAATACAACTTTTAGTGTCTCAAAGTTTTAAGTTACCTTGTAGGCAGGCTGCCAAAGACCAGAAATATACATATATTATAAGCTTAATGAATGTTTGATGAAGAAATAAATAGTTCATTTTTCTCATCGGTGTTGAGGTTGTTAAGCAGTAAAGTAGGATGGTAAAATAACTTTGACTATACTGTGTAGATTCACCATTTGGGAATGTATCTAATACATCTGTCTCTTCCAATGCAGATTATGTGTTGCTGATAATGAAATTGGAATTAAGCATTACTCTTCCAATCACATATGAACAAAAGCTATTAACCAAAAAATATAGGAATATCTTTTTTTTCTTTTTTGCCTTTTGGAGGGCAATTGGGGTTAAGTAATTTGCCCAAGGTTACACAGCTAGTTTTTTTTGTATGTGTGTGTGTTAAGTGGGTAATATCATTTTAATGCTGCATTTATAGAGTAAAAGCAACATGTGCATAATAAGACTATTTGCTTTTTGCTAAGTCTCTTGGTTTGGACCATTACTTTTACCTATTAATGTGTTTCCTTGCCTCAATTCTCTCCTATTCCCAATTCTTCCTCCACACTCCTTTCAATCCATCCTCCACACAACTGCCAAAGTGATTTTCTGAAAGCACAGGTTAAATTATATCACTCCCCTATTCAATATATTCCCTGTTACTTCAGCTTGTAAATATTTGAGGCCAGATTTGAACTCAGGTCCTCTTGACTCTAACCCCAGTGCTCTATGCACTGTGCCACCTAGCTGTCCCTACATCTAGCATTCTTTATACTGTATCCTGCATCCTACAGTTCATTTATATGGACCATGTTTAGTCCTTGTGGCTTCTCAATAGTCTTTTCTTTTGTTCATTCCCTCACCCAAAGTCTCTCCTGAAATATCAGAATTTTTGGCTTGTGTCTGGGTTTCTATTACAAAAGGTCATCTGCTTCCTTGTAAACCCTTAGACTAACAAAACATCAAATACAAGCCTAGCTTTATTTAACCACACCAAAAAAAAATTATAATTGAAAGGCATATATTCATAAGCAATCAATACACTCTGTGTTTCTTCTCTGATAGGCCTCTGGTTTTCCAGGGTCTTTTATAAATTTCCAGATACCTCCAGTGAGTAGCTTCGTGAAAGAATCTATTCAGTTCTCCAGACTACTACTACTACTACTACTACTATTTCTTCTCTCTCTCTCTCTCTCTCTGTGTCAATCTCTCCCCCCTCCTCTTCTCCCTCCTCCTTCCCTCCTTTTTCAGTATTACTACTCTTGAGCAGTTAAGACAAACTGAGCAAACAAGAGCTGAAGGTTGGAGAGAGACAACATCTTGGTCTGCATCTCCACAAAGCCTCTCCAGTGATCCTTGTGTTCTATGAAACCACTTGGCTCGCCAGGGAACTATGCGTACCAGGGAATCACTTGCATCATGGCACAGGTAACAGACGAAGAGGCTCAAACAAAAAGCTCCTGGACATAGCAAAAGAATTCCAACTAAAGAGGAACCATAAGCAAGGAACACCACGGGTCAGAGCCATGATATGGACCTTGCCTTTCACTGATACTTTGAGGTACATGAACTGTGAAGGTTCAGGGGAAGCAGTGAATAGGGAACCGGCCCTAGAGTCAGGAGGACCTAAGTTCAAAATCTGGCCTCAGACACTTAGCACAAAAACTAGCTGTGTGACCTTGGGCAAGTCACAACTCCAATTGCCCTACCTTCTCCCCTCCAAAAAGCAAAACAAACAAATAAATAAATAAAAGTGAGGAAGACTATATGGGTTCCTGAGAGGTAGGGTTCACTACAGGGGTGTGACTGCTTGATTTAATATCAACCTTGAGTTTTCAGTCTTGTAAGGAGCCTGACCTCAGGATAAACTAAAAATCTGGGAAATATCTACTGAGGAGGAAAGGGAAGGAGATTTGTTTTGACTGAGCCTTTTTCAGTGAGCCTTCTATGTTTTTGTTGAACAAGAATAAAATCTGTCCTATAGTCAATACTTTGTCAGCCTGAGTACTTTAGTGGGGGCTAAAGGACTTTATTTTCTCCACTTTTGCTTTGGAGACCTTGATGAAAGTCAATTTCTTTTTTTTTTTTTAACTCACTGACAATTTACTTCTGAAAACATGGTAATATGGAAATGAACAATGACAGGCTCTATGCAAAGCATGATAGTAACATCTGTTAGATCTGAATACTCTAGAACACACTGTACTTTAAAATACTACTGGAAATGGTCACTAGGTTACATCATAAGATACAAACTGTACTCAGTATAGGCATTTGGATAGGGTCCCATCATAAAGTCATCTTCAAAGTATAACTTGGATTTTTCTATTTCGTTTTGAGCATCTCTGTTTCTTATGATTTCTTTTCGCTGTTTACCTTCTCATGCTTCTCTTGCTTCTTGTATCTGAATGTCAAATTTTCTATTCAATTCTGTTTTTTTCAGCAAGAATTCTTGAAAGTCCTCTATTCCACTGAATGACTATATTTTCCCCTGAAACACTCAGTTTTGCTGGGTAGGTGACTCGGTTTTAATCCCAGCTCCTTTGATCTCCAGAATATCATATTCCAAGCCCTTCGATCCCTCAGTGTAGAAGCTGCCAGATCCTGGGTTATCCTGATTGTGTTTCCACAATATTCAAATTATTTCTTCCTCACCGCTTATAATATTTTCTCCTTGATCTGGGAATTCTGGGAACCTGGCTATAATATTCCTAGGAGTTTTCTTTTTGGGATCCTTTTCAGGAGATGATCGGTTGATTCTTTCAACCTCTATTTTGCCCTCTGGCTCTAAAACATCAGGGCAGCTTTCTTTGAGAACTTCCTGGGGGATGATTTCTAGGTTCTTACCTTGATCAGGGCTTTCAGGTAGTCCAATAATTTTTAAATTATCTCTCCTGGATCTATTTTCCAGGTCAATGGTTTTTCCCATGAGATATTTCACATTGCCTTCTATTCTTTCATTTGTTTGGATCTGTTTAACAGCATCTTGATTTCTCATAAAGTCATTAGCTTCCATTTGCTCCAATCTAATTCTGAAGCAATGATTCTCCTCATTGAGCTTTTGAGATTCTTTTTCCATCTGGCAAATTCGGCTTTTTAAGGCATTCTTCTCCTCATTGCCTTTTTGAGCCTCTTTTGCCATTTGAGTCAGTCTATTTTTTAAGGTGTGATTTTTCCTCAGTCAGGCTGTTGACTCTCATTTCATAATTTTCTTGCATTGTTCTCATTTCTCTTCCCAATTTTCCCTCCACTTCTCTCATCTGCTTCTTAAGGTCCTCTATGGCCTGTAACCAGTTTGTATTTTCCTTTGAAGCTTTTGGTACAGAAGTTCTGACTTCACTGTCTTCCTCCTGTTCCATGCTTTGCTCCTTTTTGTCCCCAAAATAGGAGTGTATTGTTGGAATCTTCTGTCTGCTTTGTTTCCTTTGCCTGGTCATGTCTCCCCTCAGTCACATGACCCCTGGGCTTTTTGCCACAGTAGGACTCTGCCACCAGACAGGGGAGCTTTTGTCCCAAACGCTGGGGTTTTCTCAGCTGCCAGAGGTATTAGATGGGTGCCCTCTCTGAGGTTTCCACATGCTCTGGCAAGCTGGACACACACTCCAGAGCCTCCACCCTAGACTGCAATCCAGATCCAAGAAGATTAAAGCAAGAGCAATTACCCCTCAGATTAGTGCTTGGTCCCCCAACACTCTGCAGGCCAGGAGCTGAAGCTGCCATGTGGCACTGGCTGGCTGGCTATGCTGGAGTGTCAGCAACTTCTCGCCCCTGGGGGAAAACGCCACGCACTCCCACTTACTGGGTCCCAAGGTCCAGACTGCACTGACCTCTCACTTTGTCCTTAGCATCTATGTCTTGATAATTCTGGAAACGGCCACAGCTGCTGCTGATCTGGAGTCCCTCTGGCCAGCGGCTGGTCAGACCCGCCCTGGGGCTAAAGCCTGGGCATAGGTCTGGGCTTGGCTCCCACAGCACTAAGCTGGCCAATTCCTGCCTGCTGGGCTGTCTTCAGCGGGAGGTTAGCTTCTCTGTGTCATTTTGTGGGTTCTTCAGCTCCAAAGTTTGTTCAGAGTACCCTTTTTACATGGATTGGGGAAGGTGGAAGCAGGAGCAGCGGGGAGGTCCTGCTTCTACTCTGCCATCTTGCCTCCACCCCCTGATGAAAGTCAATTTCTGATGTTGCCAGGTGAGATCCTGGGTGGATACAAAATGAGTAAAATTCTGGTGTTTCCAGGAAAATTTGAGTGGGGGCATGAGCAAAGGATTATGGTTATTGAAAGTGGACCCAGATTGACCCTGATTGGTATAAACTGTGGTACTGTTCTATGGGGACATTAATGATGAGAAAAAAATTCACAGGTTTTGCTAGTATTTTGTATATGTTTACTTGTAAAATGTGAATGAAACCTTTTTTGACAACTCTAACCTAAATTGATCCCTCCTTCCTGTAAACCATTGTAGCAATAATACATGTGAATATATCTGGCAGCTAATTAGTGCAGTCTTGTGACACCTCTTCCCCGATTGTCTAGAGCTACCACTTAAATCTTTTATTATCATTTTACTTTAAACTAGTTTTCTGTCTCAACTCTCCAATCAGGTTTTAAGTTTCATGAAGTCAGGGACAGCCTTAAGCTTAGTTTCACTTCTGCCATTTTACAACTGGTGTGACCCTGGGCAAGTTAACTGACCTTGCTATATCTTAGTTTCTCCATTTGTAAAATGGGGATAATAATCTTTGTACTGCTTGCCTCTAAGGTGGTTTATAAATATAAAATATCTTGATTTAATTGCTTTGTATACCCCTTCGTGCCTAACACAATGACTTCTACATTGCAGGCAATAATTAAATATTTGTTTGTTTTTTAATTTAATTTGACATGTAGGGCCACTGAAAAAGTCAGAAGTACATCTGGCCTAAAACCCTTTTTAACAAACTGAACATAGCTACAGGAACACAGTATTTTAATGAGAAAGCAAGCTGATGGGGAGTTATCTTAAGGTGCCATAGAAATCCTAACTTGGTGCCAGTGGTATAGGAAAGCATCCCCACCTCTTCTGGAGCTATTTCCCCCATTTCTAAGGGTAGTCTATTTCAGGCATCTATCGGTCAAAGATGATTTGTCCTGATGAGAGTCAGAAGGCAAAAATTGAAGTTCCTATCTCTTCTGGTCTCCTTTACCCCAATGATGCCAATGTATCTCTCTTTATATCCATGTTTAGACTCTAGGTGTGTTACAACCAATAAGATTAATCTTCGATCCTCAGTAAACACACCCCAAGAGGCCTGTTTCTCAGGGATTCCACAGGAGGGAAAATGGATGAAATTATCTTGGCAGTACCATTGGACTTTAAAAAAAAATTATTTAAGTAATGCATGTAGAGAGCTATACAATAAAGCAAAAGAGGGACTTGGATGGAGCATATATTTTTTAAATAGTATTTTTTTCCAATTTCATGTAAAGATACATTTTAACATTCATTTAAAGAATTTTTTTAGTTCCAAATTTTTTCCCTTCCTCCCTTACCTTTTCCTTCTCTAAGAGGATAAGCAATTTAATATAGGTTATATCTGGAGTATGCCTTTGCTGTCTTCCTTTCACCCTAGCCCCCACTCACTTCTGAATCATAGATACCCTGTAACCTTAGACTTTGCTCATTCTAATTGCAGCAGCCTAGGGTCTCCTCTGTTATCTCAACCTTTGCCTCCCTTCTCCCAACATACAATCACCTATAACTCCCTTTCCTCTTTAAAACCTTCAGTAACTTCATATTGCTTTATTGGATAAAACACAAACTCTTTAGCCTGGCATTGAAAGCCCTCCACAATCTGGTTTCCACCCTTACTTCACATTACTGTCTTTTATGTTCCTATCAATCTGGACCATTAGTTGTTCCCCATTCTGTCCTGTCCTTTCCCCACTTCCATGAATTGAATTCACACAGGTTATCCCTTTCTCTGAAACCCAAAAGCGCTACTTCCTCATCTTTACCTGTTGAAATCTTTCTCTTTTTTCAAAGCCCAGCTTATATTCCACCTCTCCCATGATGCTTTGCAGCTGAAAGTGATCTCTCAATCCTAAAAGTTGTCTAGAATTTTACATATCTCCTCAGCCTTTCTCACATTCTACCTTATATCCAATCATATACAGTTGTATTTCTGACCATCCTGACCCACCCCCTGCAGATTGCCCCTGAGGGTGGAGGCTGCTTTGCTTTTCATCATAGTGCCCAACACTGTGCCCTGTGCAGAGAGAGAATGCACCTGCAATTACACTGGTGTAAAGGGCTCCCTTGAGAGGAAACTCCCTCTATGGATGCATCTTTGCTATTAAGTCTTTGAAAGTTGCCTAGGGGCAACTGAGAGGTTAAGTGACTTGCCCTGGGTCACACAGCTTATTTGTCAGAAGCAAGGCTTCCAGGATCCCAGGGTAACTTTCAAAATCTTCTTTGAATTAAAAACTTAGCCTTATCGTAGAGCTCTGCTCTCTGCAACCAATAGATCAACTCTCTCTCTGCCAATATGTTAAGGCTGTGCCCCAAGAAAAGAC
This sequence comes from Petaurus breviceps papuanus, assembly GCF_028583685.1. Lineage (NCBI taxonomy): Eukaryota > Metazoa > Chordata > Mammalia > Diprotodontia > Petauridae > Petaurus > Petaurus breviceps. The sequence goes on from NW_027185627.1 coordinate 3,226,225, forward strand.
AGTGTGTAGATGTCTGTGTGACCCAACAATTATGTGTGATTTTGGTGTAATGAGTACTCAGTGTGGAAGAAGAGGTGAGATACAAACCCACTTTGTGTGTAGTTGGGGTTTGTGTGTATGTGTATGTAAGTATCAGCACAGAGACGGGGTTTGCTGATGAAGTAAAAAGTCATGTTGATTGTTCTTTGGAAAAGATAAACATTTATTTCTGGCTTTCTCTGAAAGATCTATGGATAGGCATTCTAAAAATACCCAGTCTGATCAGCCAGCCACAGTCATTCTCTATGTCAACAAGAGCTAAAAGAAAACAGAGCCCCACCTCCCAAACCCCATTCCCCCGCTAGGCTTAGGCTAATCATTAGTTCTACTGGAAATTGGATGGGACCTCTACTGTATACAAAGAGAACTTGGTTAAGGTAGGATAATTCCAGACACGTGGACTCTCCAGGCACGTGAGAGCTGGACACGTGTAGCCTGGCCTATCCATCAGCCCATGGTCTGTGTTATTGTTTTGGGCTCACCTGGCCTTGAGATAGAAGGTTTGGGGGCAAACTAAAGAGCTCCATGTGTTCTTACTCCCATGAGAATTTGCTTTTTAAAAGTGGAAACTGGGGGAGGTGAGATTTCCCTTAAAGGTATGACTCTACTGTTTAAATTTCAGGGTCTATAGTAGGATCTATGTAAAGTGACTTGCTTAGTATTTGTACTTTGTAGTGGCCAAGAGACTATGCTTAAACTGCAGTCTAGTTTCCCACTTGGAAGAGATGGGTAACTAGGTGGTGCTGTGGGTAGCATACCCAGGGCCTACAGTCAGCAAGACTCATCTTCCTGAGTTCAAATCTGGCCTCAGACACTTACTAGCTGTGTGACCCCAGGCAGGTCACTTTAACCCTGTTTGCCTCAGTTTCCTCCTCTGTCAAATGAGCTGGAGAAGGAAATCGCAAACTACTTCAGTATCTTTGCCAAGAAAACCTCAAATGGGATCAAGGAGAGTCAGGCATGACTGAACAGTGACAAATAAGCCTTTCTTTTCTTTTTTTTTTATATTGAAATATAGTTATTAGAGGGGGAGGGGATACTCCTTGGCATAGTTTAAAAAAATTATTTAGTATTATGTTTTTTCATGTAAAAATAATTTTTAACATTCATTTTTTAAAACTTTGAATTCCAAATTCTCTCCCTTCCTCCCTCCCTACCCCCCTTGTTGAGAAGGCAAGCAATTGGATATAGGTTATACATTGTGTAGTCATGTAAAACATATTTCCATATTAGTCATGTTGTGAAAGAAAATACAGACAAAAAAACCTGAAGAAAAATAAAGTAAAAAAGGTATGATTCAATCTGTATTCAGTTCTTTCTCTGGGCATTGATAGTATTTTTCATCATAAATCCTTCAGAGTTCTCTTGAATCACTATATTGCTAAGAATAGCGAAGTCATTCATAGCTAATCATCTTACAATATTGCTGTTACTTTGTACACAATGCATTTCATTTTGCATCAGCTCACATAAGTCTTTCCAGGTTTTTCTGAGAGTATCCTGTTCTTCATTTCTTATAGCACAATAGTATTCCATCAAAATTACATGGCACAGTTTGTTCAGCCATTCCCAAGTTGATGGGCATACTCTCAATTTCCAATTCTTTGCCACTAGAAAAGAGCTGCTATAAATATTTTTGGACATGTATGTCCTTTACCTTTTTTTTTAATCTCTTTTTGGACACAGACCTAGTAGTGGTATTGCCAGATCGAAGGGTATATGCATAGTTTTATAAGTTTTTGGTTGCTCCAAAAAAATGGTTGAATCAGTTCACAACTCTACCAATAATGCATTAATGTCTCATGTTTCCTATATCCATAACACTTTATTTTCCAGGTCATCATAGAGAATCAATCAGTCATGGGGTGGCTAGGTGGCACAGTGAATAGAGCACTGGCCCTGGAGTCAGGAGGACCTGAGTTCAAATCTGACCGCAGACACTTAACACTTACTAGCCATGTGACCTTGGGCAAGTCACTTAACCCCAATTGCCCTGATTTCCCTCCTCCAAAAAAAAAAGCAAAAAAAAAAAAACCCAACCAAACAAAACCCATGTAAATAGAAAATACTGGAGAACTTTTCCTCAGAGGATGATGGGATGAATGGAGCTAATTGGAATTAAATTAGACCTTTGGGGACCTTCTGCTTTGATGAGGCAGCTGGATCATGTAGTAGATAGAGCACTGCAGTTGTGACCTTGGGCAAGTCATTCAATCTCTCTCAGCCTCAGTTTCCTCATCTGAAAGTGGGGATAATAATAGCATCTACCTCACAGGGTCTTAGTGTAGATCAAATGAGATAATGTATGTTCTGTACATTGTAAACCATGAAGTGTTATACAAAGGTTAATTATTGCTAGTTATTGTTGCATGGCTCCTGAGACCTAGCCTAGAATTAAAATGACTAGTGGGAAAGGAAGTCAGATCATGAATCTCATTCATGTCAGAGGAGTTCAAAAAAGAAGACAGGAAGGTGTATGATCAGGAGGGTCATGCAATACAAGGTGGTGTTTATTTTCTCTGTCTCAGGAGTATGTTAAGTGACCCTTTTCCTAAAAGGAAAATGCAGGTGACAAATGAATTCAACCTTTGGACCTGTTTGTTACCTGGAGCATCGATCATCCCTGATCTCTTGGGTTACACCCCTACTTGAAAACTTTAAACAGCTCTTTTTGTCTCCAGGCCCAACATTCTATCCACTGTGCCACCTAGATGCCCCAACAAAGCCTAACCTCCCTCTGCTGACTTTCAAAGTTCTCTGCATGGCTCTGTCTTACCTATCCAAGCAAATATTACCTCAGATACTTACTAGCTTATGTGACCCTGGATACGTCATTTAACTTCTCTGTCCCTCAGTTTCCTCATCTGTAAAATTAGGAGACTGGATTGCCTTTTATGGCCCCTTCCAACATGAAATCTATGATCCTATTTATTACTATACTCTATGTAGGTCAGTAGATTCCCAGTTGTTAACTATTTTATGCTTTTTCCTATATCTGGACCTTTCATTGTCCTACTGATTCCCTGACTCTGGGATTGCCAGTTACAGAAACCCCAGGTCCTCCAAAAGTAATGGTGGATATATTTCAGGGTTTGCTCAGCTTGCTTGAAGCCAGGGGATGAATTATAATTAGCTTAAATGTAGATGTGCTATTGTTCCATGCAGATATTGTAATAGACAATACTGAGAAAAGTTTTAAAATGGCAATTACACGAAATTGAAAAGCTGCTGCCCAAATGAAATTAATGCACCTGGGATAAGAAGGGAAGTGGTCAAAAGGGAAAAAAAAATCTTTGAGTCAAATTTCTCTGATAAGGGTTCTTTATCCAAAATATATAAACAATGAAGAAAAGTATATAAGATTAAAAGCCATTCCCCAATAGATAAGAGATTAAAGGACATGAACAGTTCTTTTAAAAAGAATCGCTAATTATTAACAACCAAATGAAGAATGCTCTAAATAACTTATGCTAAGAGAAGCACAAGTCAAAATAACTCTGAGATTTTACCTCACATTCTGCAAATTGGTAAAGATGACAAAAGATGGGAATAGTTAAATGCTGGAAGGGTTAGGGAGATATAGGTATACTAGTGTATTGTTGATGTTGCTTTGACTCAGTAGAACCATTTTGGAAAACAATTTGTAATAATGACAATAAAGTGACTAAAATGAACATACCCTTTGATCCAGAGATTTATTTATCTTATACCCCAAAGAGGCCATTGATGACAAGAAAGTCCCCATATACACCAAAATACTTATAGCAGCACTTTTTGAAATGGCAGAGAATGGAACACAAAGTAGATGTCCATGGTTGGGAAATGGCTAAACCAATGAATGTACATGAATGTAATATAATATTACTGTGCTATAAGAATGACAAATGTTATAACTACAGAGAAATCTAGAAATATCTACATGAACTTATATAAAGTAAGCAGAGCCAAGAAAACAATGTACACAAAGAAAAGACTACAACAATGTAAATGGAAATTACAGCAAAAAAAAAATCAAAAGTGAATGTTGCAAAATTATAAAGAACAAGAATGTCTTGAAAGAAGAGATATAAGAAGACACTCTCACCCCATTCCTTTGCAGAGGTAGGAGGGCTACAAGCATTGTACAATGCACATATAGATTTTTGAAAAATTTTGTTGTTAGTGTACTTATTGTCATGATGACTTTTTTCCTCTACTTTTTTGTCCTAAAATACTATTGATTATATGGAATGGCTCTTTGAGAGGGAAAAGGAGGAATGCTGGAAGAAACTGATGATGTTTAAAAAAGATATTAGGGGTAGCTAGGTGGTACAGTGAATAAAGCACTGGCCCTGAAGTCAGGAGGACCTGAGTTCAAATCTGGCCTCAGACACTTAACACTTACTAGCCAATGACCTTGGGCAAGTCACTTACCCCCAATTTCCCTGCTTTCTCCCCTCCAAAAAACAAAAACAACAAAAAATTAAAAAGATATTAATACAAATTTATTTAAAACAAAAACAAAAATAATGCTGGGACATGACAGATCGGGGTCCTTGGGTGAAAATGTCCAAATTGGCCTTCTTTCTATTCCCTACCCACAACACTCCTTCTTTTATCTTCATGCCTTTATATTGGCCACCCCACATGCTAGAATTCATTTCCTCTCTTTCTTTAAAATGCAACTCAAGCACCATCTTCTTCATGAAGCTCTTCCTTTTTCTTCAAAATGCTAGTGTCCTTCCCAAACTAACGTATATTAACCACTTTGTACATATTTGCATTTATTCACTTTATATATGAACTTGTCTCTTCCATTAGAATGGAAGCTCCTTTCCAGTAAGTGTTGTTTCATTCTTCATATTTATGATAGGACTAATGTTTACTAGTGTTTCCCTGACTAAGGTTCTTTCTTCCCACTCATAACAGGGAGTAGGAAAAAAAGGCCAAGTCTCCCACTGCAGCCAGGACCATCTCCAGTCATCCTGATCTGTATCTTGCCACTGGACTCAGATGGCTCTAGAGGAAAAAGTGATGGTGAAGACTTTACACAGCCCCTCCCTCATTTAAATCGAATTCACTTGCATGGTATGGCATCACCTCCCCAATGTCATGGTCTTCTTGGAGAATGAAGGACAAACAATAAGAACAACATGGCCTAGGCCCAGGATCTTCCTCCTTCTATTCCCCTAAGAGTTAACTTTCCCTAAAAAGAGACAAAGGCGTCCACCAGACCTAGTTGGCCCCAACTTTTCTGACACAGCTTCTTAGTTACCTAAAGGCAAAAATAGTCCTAGCCATGTGCAGTCGGGACTCCTCTGACTTGGTGGATTTCTGAAGACCATTTGGGTCACTGCGTGAATTTCAGTATGGAGAAGAGGGTGGCCTGAGTTCAGAGAAGCAGAGTTAGTCAAGGGTGACCTGCATCCAGAGGAGCTAAGTAAAATTCATCAGAAAGGACTTAGTAGGAAAGGAGGAGATAAGAAGGATTGTTGAGGGCTTTAAACCTGTGCCAGGCTGAGTAATGTGAAACTGTGTACTTATCACATATTTGAACTGCATATAGTTTGTACACTAGATTCTCTTACGCTGTAGTAAAAACAACTATGCACCTGAGTGAACGTATGTTGGAGTGGACACAATTTAGGAAGAATACTGTGAGAAAAGAGAAAGCAGTCCCTACCTTCCTCCCTCCAAAAAGCAAAAAAAAAAAAAAAAAAGAGAGAGAGAAAAACTATTCATCCCAAAGTCATAGTCTTCAGAAGATAAAATCCCTTCACTCTTGATACTTGGTTAAAATTATTTAATAGAAGTAGAATAGTGACTGGTATGAGGGAGCCTTTTCTTTGGGGGCAAACTTGACATCATTCATTTATTTAGCAATTCATTCATTCATTCATTCGTCTAATAATTAATGAATTTATTTAACCATACTTGTCATTTCAACAGTGCAGGTTGCTCTTGGAGGGATGATAGGCACCTTCTTAATAGTCTTAGAGAGTAGTGAAGGGTTAGGAGACCTGCTTGTAACCAAGTCTTCCTGGCTAGAGAACCAGCTTTCCTTTCACTACATCAGGCTGCCCCTTGACCCTGCCGGTGTTCCACAGTAGTGTGACCCTAACTACTCAGCAGATAGCCTGAACTTTCAGATTCCTGAGTCCTGAGACTAGTAGGCCTTATCTGGCCCCCCAAAACAGTATGTTTTTCTCTTAGATAAATAAATAAATTGGGCATAAGATGTAAAGTTACTATAATATCACAGGATAATAATGATAGCTACCATTTATCTGTAAGGTTTGCGAGGTCCTTTTATAGATTATCTTATTTGATTCCCAACAGCCCTTTGAAAAAGGTGCTATTATTAGCCCTATTTTGCAGATGAGGAAACTGAGGCACATGGACATTAAGTAGATTGCCCAGGGTCACACAGCTAGTGAGTACCTGAGGCAGGGTTTGAACTTGGATATCTTGACTCCAAGTCTAGCATGATATTGCACTGTCATAGGATCTTAGAAGTTGAAAGGGACCTTGCAAATCTAGCCCAATATCTCACTCAGTCAGGAATCCCTTTTACAGTATGTCTAAAAGAGGGACATCTCAGATCCATCTAGGATATCTCTGTATCCAGAGTAATCAAGCCCCTAATCTGTTGGACTGAGGCATGTCCTATGGGATCAGGCATTTGTTCCATAGCAAGAGATTCCTTATATCACTTCTGTTTTTTGTTGTTAATGTTGTTAATTGTGGTTCAGTCACGTCCAACTCTTCACGACCCCTCTTGGGGTTTTCTTGGCAAATATACTGGAGTGATTTGCCACTTCCTTCTCCAGGTCATTTGACGGATGAGGAAACTGAGGCAAACAGGGTTAAGTGACTTGCCCAGGGTCACTCAGCTAATAAGTGTCTGAGGCCAGTTGCCCCACCGTTGTGACATCTCCAATAATAGTGACTTTACCTACGTGTTGAAGTGGATAGAGTGCTAGGCCTGGAGTCAGGAAGACTCATCATCCAGAGTTCAAATCTGGCCTCAGATACTTTCTAGCTGTGTGACCCTGGGCAGGTCACTTTAATCCTGTTTACCTCAGTTTCCTCACCTGTCAAATGAGCTAGAGAAAGAAATGGCAAACCATTCCAGTATCTTTGCCAAGAAAACCCCGGAAGGGATCAAGAAGAGCTGGACGTGACCGAATCACAACAAAAAAGCAAGTCCATCCTTTTTATTGACAACTCTGAAGCTTCCTTTTTACATTAAGCCAAAATCTGCTTTCCTTTAACTCCCAACCACTGCTAGCTGTTCTCCCTTCTAGAGCCTCATAGAATATTTAATCTCTCTTCTGCCTGATGGTTCTTCAAATATTTGAAGATAGCTATCATGGCCCCATTAATTTTCTGTTCTCCAGGCTAAACATCCTTAGAGATACACAAGCTTATCAATGTGCCTCCTAAAATGAAGAACCTCGATTTAATCACAAGACTGTAAATGAAATTTAACCAGGGTAGAGTATAAGAGTATTAGGAGAGGATAGAGTGTAGCAGTAGGAGTATTACCTCCCTCCTGCCAGACAATAACTTTATTAATGTAACATATGACTGATGTACAGCTAGAGTACAAACTGGGGTGAGTTGTGGTGGCTACTCCCAAGTCACTGCTAATGACCTAATGACCGGTCTAAGTAGTCAGTGGCTCTGGGAGGCTAAGATGATTTGGTGGAAAAGAGTGCAACTTCCCTCTCCCCTTTCACACAAATGTATTCTTTTCCCCTTCAAGGTCATTCTTTTGAACCTAATTTTATATATACAGAGGGGGTAGCTAGGTGGCACAGTGAATAGAGCACCAGCCCTGGAGTCAGGAGGACCTAAGTTCAAATCTGACCTCAGACACTTGACACACTTACTAGCCATGTGACTTTGGGCAAGTCACTTAACCCCAACTCCAACTGCCCTCCAAAAAGTGTTTCTTCAGAGGGGAGAGCCCTAAGATTAAGGAAGAGTGGAAAAGGCTCGTTATTGAAAGTAGGACTTTAGCTGAGATGTGAAGGAAGCCAGGAAGTTAGCAGGCAAGATTGAGGAAGACTTCTAAGTATGAAGGACCACCAGTGAAAATGCCCAGAGTGGTAAAATGAAAAATTTTGTGTGAGGAACTGGATGACCGTAGCCATTGCTTGCCTCTTTGCTTGGATTGCAGCATATTAGATTGAGAATAGAGAATTGTTAGCCACATGCAAGTGAGAGGTGGATGCACTGGTCCTGGTCATGGGGCAAGAACATTGGTCTAAGCAGGAGATAATGGTAGTTGACACAGCTTAGGTCCAACCTTTCCAGAGCAGCAGGCCACTTTTATTTACCTTCACTTCCCATTTTCTTCTCCAGTCTGGTGACAGGAGGGATATAATAAAAGAAAAAGCCTTTTGTCCTCTTCTTGACTGAGAGCCAAAATAGCTAGCATTCTGGAAGTTTTATTTCTTTAACTCCTTACTTTCATTCCTGTCTTCTTTGAAGTTATTGGGAAAAAAACAAAACAAAACAGAAGGCAATTTCCCGTGAGTTTATTTACATATGAATGCTTGGAATGGGGTTGAAGAAGAACCAAAATCCAAGGACAGGAGATTTTTGAGTTTTCCTCAGTTTAGACCAGGTGGGAGCCAGTACCAGTGAGTGTTAAAAAACAAAACATAACCCGAAACAAACCCTTCCAGAATTCATATGCTAAATGTACACTACACCTGGATTCTAATCACTTTAAACTTGAGGTGACAGAAAGACTCATAAGGAAAATGAGCTGAAAAGTCCACTTGGTTGCAGCACTTTTGCCTGTGGATAGATACCTTGGTGCTGATGAAGGGCTGAAGTTTGCCATTCCTGCTAATCTCACAGAATATTGAGGTCCCTTGGTATACATATATACCATGAGGTTTTAACACTGAATTCCCCTAGTAGTCTGTGTAACTGAGCTATTGATCATTCCTACTTTGCCTAACATGGAGCCTGAGTCCCCAGCCACATGAGTGGGGTAGCCTCCTTTGATTGGCTGTCTGCACCTTTTTTTTTAATTGCTAAAAGACTTGGTTTCTTTTTTTAATAAAAATTGTTTATTTTTAGTTTTCAAGATTCACTCTTACAAGATTTTGAGTTTTAAAATTTTTCTGCTCCCTTCTCTCCCCCAAAAAGCTTGCAATCTGATATAGGCTATACATGTATAATCCTGTTAAACATTTTTACATTAATCATGTTGTGAAAGAAGAATCAAAACAAAAGGAAAAAACCACAATAAAGTAAAAAACAAACAAAAAGAGAAAAATGTATGCTTTGATCTGCATCATCTTCAGACTCTATAGTTCTTTCTTTGGCTGAGGATAGCATTTTCAAATCATGAGTCTTTTGGAATTGTCTTAGATCATTGCTGAGAAGACCTGAGTCTATCAAAGTTGGTTATCGAACAATGTTGCTGTTACTGTATGCAACGTTCTCCTGTTCTGCTCACTTCACTTAGCATCAGTTCATGTAAGTCTTTACAGGTTTTTCTGAAATCCACCTGCTCGTCATTTCTTGTGGAATAATATTCCAATAGATTCATATACCATAATTTGTTCAGCCATTCTCCCACTAGGAGATTTGGAGATGCCCATTAGGCATCCCTTCAATTTCCAATTCTTTGCCACCACAAAAAGAACTGCTACAAATATTTTTGTACATGTGGGTCCTTTCCCCCTTTTTTATGATCTCTTTAGGATACAGACCTAGAAGTGGTATTGCTGGATCAAAAGGTATGCATAGTTTTATAACCCTTTGGGCATAGTTCCAAATTGCTCTTCAGAATGGTTGGATCAGTTCACAACTCTGTCTGCATCTTTAAAAGTGGAAAACCAGATGCTCCTTTCTTCCCACTATCTTTTTGGCTGCATTTTTCAGGATTCCCCTTTGCTGTGCCCAGACTGGAGAGAGAGGAGGGATTTATCTACCCTTTCTTTTTCCAGCTCTGAGAAATGGGCCAGGGGGATTTATTTCTGCTTTGAGTTATGTTTCCTCAGTTTCAGGTTCAGAAGTTATCATGACAAGAATAGGAGCTTAAACCATGGTAACTTTGGGGCCACAATTCCAGGTGGGTGATGCAGCCAGAGAGACCAGAAGCCAGGGTACTTGAAGAAACTATGGGGCCTAAGGCAACTCAAAGCTTGAAGAGAGCTCAAAGACAACTCAGATGTGAGGAACCTTGAAAAGAACTGAAGAGGTCTCACCTCTCCCGATTGCTTCAATTCCATCCTGCTTTTCACACAGGTTAGGGACATTTATCTCCACCAATACCAATGGTCTTTGAGACTGGGGTTATGAACGCAGGGAACACGGCTTTCTTAAACTTTGTCTTCCTTGACATCTAGCACTATGTTCTGCAATCAGGAAATACTTAAATATTTGCTGTATTCAACAGATTCCACCATTATCATGAAATGTGTTGATTTGATTGTGACCAAGCCAAATGACAGGAAAACGAAAAGTCTTCCATAGACTAGAAAGAGTGACTTGACTCATTTGTTTATAGGAATGAAGAATTAGGAATAGGGTATCCTGCTTATGGCTACTTCAGTTTAAGGTCGACAGTGAAGATCAACTTTGAACCAACATGTGGTCAGCATCAATAGTTTTTGGAGATTAACTTGTTTTGGATTTGTCTAAGGAAGGGCTTTTTCTATCAATTCTGGCTTCAGGGCTTTCAATCTGTTTTAGAAAAGTCTCAGCACTAAGGACCATGGGAATATGGATCAGCACTCTGTACCTAATTTGACACTTCTGAAAATGTTACCTTTGCTTGGAATGTTATCCCTCCTATTCTTCTTTTTTTCATTTTATTTTCTTTTTAGTTTGACCTTAACACCAAATAAAATGAGCATTCTTACACACAAGGAGGAACAGGAGTAGATTATACATGAAGTTGCTATTATAAATACCTTATTTTTCTTTTAAAGTATATAATAAAGTCAACATATAATTTTCAAAGCAATTCTGCTTGTCAGATTCCATCTCTCTTCTTCTTATTCTTTTTGAGGGGCTGAGGAGATCCCAACCTTAGTAGCCTTCTCTTCTACCTCCGTTCAATTGAAAAAGAAAAACTCTTATAACAATTATTCAGTAAAAATAAAATTCTACATTAGCAATGTCCAAAACTACATGTCTCATTTTTCATCTTAGATCACCTCTCTGTCAGGAGGTAGGCAGCAGGCTTCATCATCAGTCATCTGAATGGCGGTTGGTCATTGACTTTAATCAAAGATCTTAAGTCTTTCAAAGTTGTTTGCTTTTAAAGTATTATTGTTGTATAAATTGTTCTCCTGAATCTGCTCATTTCACTTTAAAGCAGCTCACACGAGTCTTCCCAGGTTTCTATAAAACCATCTGTTTCATCATTTCTTGTGGTGTAATAATATTCTATTACATTTAAATACCATAATTAGTTCAGTCATTGCCAAGTTAATGGTTACCTTCTTGGCTTCCAGTTTTTTGCCACTACCAAAAGAGCTGCATTAAATATTTTGTACTTCTGGGTCTTTTTCCCATTTTTTGATTTTTTTGATGTACAGGTCTAGGAGTGGTATTACTGGGTCAAATGGTATACACAATTTTCTCACTCTTTTTCTTCAATATCCAGCTCATCTTTACTCCACGAACCTCTTCTTTCCCGATTCTCTGAGACCAAAATGGTATCTCCCATCTTCGAACTCCTACAACACCTCGCCTGTATGTATTATCATCATCTTGGCACTTACTATAATCAGCACCGTCAATAAAAAAGTTACATTTTCACTTGTGTGCAAGGGTATGTCAATATGTATACGTAAATGTATAGATGTGGATGACATAGTTATAGATAAAGATAAACACAGGGATATAATCCAAAAGAGGGCCTAGTATAGTGGAGACAGAGCAGGCCTTAGGGTTGGGAAGACCGGAATCTTCAAGTCCCATCTTTGACTTTACTGACAGTATGTATTGGACAAGTTACAACCTCTCAGTGCTCCAGGCAAGTGTCTTAAGAAAATAAATTTTAGAACAATTGCTGATGTGCATAAATAGAGGGAGTTTCCTTACTGGGAGTTCTCTACAACCAATGAAATCATGTCTGAACCAAAAAGAATATCTTACCCACTTGAGTGGGGCACACTCTCTCTCTGCACTCTCTGTGAAGACTCCTCAGAATGAGGAAAAGGAAGAGAGACTATCTTGAAACCAGAGACAGACTTTTGTAAGACTGGACAGACCTGAATCCTGGGTTTCCTAGAAAATTACACAACCTAGGACCCTTCCCCCCTTCCCTTGCAGTCAATCATCCTTAAGCCCTTCAGGAATTTTAGGCTTAGAGCATTTCCCCCTTTTTCACTTTGGGGTTTGCCAAGGATAGGTACAGTTGGATTGGCTATCCCCATTTCCTTGTTTTGTCCTTTTTCTGTGCCCAGACTGTAAGCCTGCCTCCCAGCCACTGGGAGATAGTGGTGGGCTTCTTTGTTCCTTATCATTGGAGGAGATTTCTCTCCCAGACTGTAAACCCGCTTCCAAGCCAATTGGAGAAGAGATGGTAGGGGGGAGAGGATAGGGGGCTTGACTGCATTAGAGTATAAATTCTTCTTCTGTTTTCTGTAGCACACCTCATTCTGCTGGTTCATACTGGTGGAAGGGATGCCCTCTTCTCGCAATAACTGAATAAAACTTCCTGTTCTTTTCTTAAGATACCTCTGACTTTTAATTTTGGGGGGCAGGAGATTTTTAGGGTTCCCATACCCCACACACACTGAACTAGATCTTCAAGTTCCATGAGGTCAAGGAAGGCATCTAGGTGTTCAATAAATAAATGCTAATTAAAATTAATTGAATAAATGATTTCTGCTGCTGACTCAAAAATGCCTAATTGTTCTTTGTTGGTTGTATTAGGACCTTGTTATTAACGGATCTATTTGTTAGACTTCTTTCCCAAAACAAAATTGATTACTGCAGGCCATAGGATCCTTTGTCCTGAAGGGAAGATTCCTACCTTGTGGCATGTACTGTCACTTAAAATCACAAATGGACAAAGAAAACCCCTATGAGATAAATAGTATAGCTAAGCATTTTGGTCATCTAGGTTCTTAGAGCCATAATGTTCAAGGAACCATATTAGCATAGTAGCAGGATCCTAGGTGACCATGTTTCCAAAATCACTTAAGTTGTATTTTGAGGTGGGGAAATGTTGCCATGTTATCTACTGAAAATGGCTGCAAATCAACATTTCTTCTAATTTTTCATCTTATGAGTTGTATGTGTAATAAACCATAAGGGCTCAGCAGAGATGGATAATTTAGTATTTTAATAACATTAAATATATATTTAATGATTACATATATGTATAACTATTGTGATATACAGTAACTAGATATAACTGGTAAACTGTTCACATAAATAATAATTAGTATTTTATAAACCTTTTTATTTTTTGTTTTTGCTTTTTGGAGGGCCACTGGGGTTATGTGACTTGCCCAAGGACACATGGCTAGTTTTTTTTTTTTAAGCAATCGGGGTTAAGTAACTTGCTCAAGGTTACACGGCCAGTTATTTCTGGGTGTGGTGCTGAGTATCTGAGCCCGGATTTGATCCAGGTCATCCTGACACTGGAGCCGGTGCTCTTACTCGCTGAGCCACCTGGCCGCCCCTAAGCAATTGGGGTTAAGTAACTTGCTCAAGGTTACACAGCCAGGTGTTTCTGGGTGGGTGCTAAGTGTCTGAGCCCGGGATTAGATCTCCAGGTCTTCTCAACACTGGAGCCGGTGCTCTTACTCGCTGTGCTACCTGGCCGCCCCTACGCAGCTAGTTTTTGTGCTGTCTGAGGCTGGATCTGAACCCAGGTCCTCCTGACTCCAGGGCCGGTGCTCTATTCACTGCGCCACCTAGCCGGCCCGATATTTATAAATCTAAACTGTATTTCCATTTTTTCTTTCCTCACTTTGTTACTTCTTCAGTATCTATAACCAGCATTGATAGTTTCACCAAGATGCCATGTATAATTTAATTTGCATAAAACACATACTAAAGATGCTAGATCCAATTCTTTAATTTCCAGGGTTAGCTTTGTGCTCCTCCTTAGTCCTAATCTTGTCCAAGGCCTTTCTCCTTTATCTGCCTACTACTGAAGGCAGCAGAACCCTCAGATTGTGAATGATTTGCCTAGAGGAAAGACAGTACAATTCCCATACTGTGGGAGTAGCTGAAAACTGGTGATCATGAGCAAGTGAGAAGAGTACAGTAATAATGGATTCTGAATCTTTGGACTCTGAGAATCCTGAGGTATTAAAGGGTGTTCCAGGTCCTGGAATTAGAATTTGATGGCAGCTTTTGATTCTTGGATAGGCTTTCTTCCCCTTTACGTTTGCCCTCCCCCCAGCACCTAAATGGAAATAGACCTTTATTTCAACTTGTTCTCCCCAGCACAGCATAGATGTGGGGGGAAAAACAGTGCAATTCCTGCAGACCTTAATTCATTCATTATCTCATTTGAATTTTTTCTCACTCCCATCTTTTCCCTTCCACTAACTCACAAGTGATTCTAAAGTATATGCAATATGGCTCTACCTCCAAAGTGCAGCCACATTGTTTCAGCACTGAATGACCAGGAATAAGCACATGTGTTATGGTATTGTCTTGAAGGAATTTGTTCAGACCATCTCCAAGTCAAGTAAAGGCATTTATTGGGGCGACACACCCAGTGGTCTCTGGTCCTTATGGGAGGCCAGAGCAGCCAGAGGGCCCTGCTCCGTATGGGAGAAAGAACACTGAGCCGGGTTATGTGTCTGGTGTCTATGTCTGTGTCTGTGTCTATGTCTGTGTCTAGTGTCTGTGTCTGTGTCTGTGTCTGTGTATATGTCTATGTCTATGTCTGTGTCTGTGTATATGTCTATGTCTGTGTCTGTCTGTGTCTGTGTATATGTCTGTGTCTGTGTCTGTGTATGTGTATATGTATATGTATATGTATGACAGGATGGGGGAGAAGGGTAGCTACTACAGTTTAAGAAAATGGGAAAGGGGAATGGGGGGTGCTGCTCTGGAATGTCAAATAGTCCGTGCAGATAAGCAAAGGGAACAGGAAAGGGGGAAGGGAAGAGCTGTTCTGGAATGTCAGGTAATCCAAGGTGCTTTGTGAATGCATACAGACAAGCCCACAGTGGAGGGCTTCAATGCATAGTCTTCTTGAGCACTTTCTGGCTGGTCGCATCTTTCATTCTATCTCATATCTCACATCATGCATCCTGTTTGCTCCATCTGTCTCAAACACTCCTAACTGCCTCATCACTAATCACAATGATTTGGGGAAAAGATAATGCAGTCGAATGGATGATGCATAAACCTGGTCTATAAGCGCATACATCTTGGACAGACACTGCAAGCACATGAACAAAGACCTGGTCCAGAACTGACGAAGATGACAGCATACTGGAATGAATTTGGGATACAGCACAGTGCTTTTAAAGACCACAAACTTCTCTCTGAAACAAGGGCCTAACTTTTTAATACTACTCTTTCTTTCTGGTTATGTGATGTAGGTGCAAAGTATGGAATACTACTGTCAATGTAGAATAAAAGTTGCAGGCAACCCAAGGGACAATGGAAGCATGGGGAGCATGAGGAACTTGCAGCACAGTATTAATGAATAACTGCACAGAAAAAGTGGCGTAAAAGGTATTATCAGAAAAATGTGTGGATGTGAGCTGTTCAGGTGGTGAGAAAAAGAGAGAGAGAGAGAGAGAAAGAGAAAGAGAGAGAGAGAGAGAGAGAGAGAGAGAGAGAGAGAGAGAGAGAGACAGACAGGGGTGGGGAGAGATCTTACCTACTGGATAACCTGTGTTTATCCAATGTCAAGCTATATATCTGAAGTAAGGACTTTTTAGCACAATGGGTAGATGTGCTTATGAAGTCTGGTGACAGGATATATGCAAGAACCACACAGAATGAGGGGATATGGATGGGCTGCAATCTGGACTATTTTGAATTCAGGGGTTCTGTTCTCCTATTACCAAAATTTATTGGCTAGGGTGTCAGTACCTCCATTTCCCCCTATATTCTGGCTAAATTCCTGATTGGTTACTCAAAATTTACCATCAATTGGCACTCTTCTCTGCTCCCAATCTCTTTTAATACTCTGATTGCTACTTTAGTCCCTGTGAATTTAAATTCAAGCTTTCCTGAAAACTAAGAATTTTCTTCTACCTATCAAAATTTGGCTTTTCTTAAATATCACTTCAAAGCTTTCCTTTTATAATAAAAGCTTCCCTAACTGTTCTTGTTCATCGTTCATTTTCAAAAAGGACCAATGCATCACTTGTGATTACATGCACAGGGACTGGATTTAATTGAGGCAGAGTTGCACAAAGTCAACAGCCTCACTCTTCCTTCCAGAGTCATCCAAATGCTCTGGCAGGACAAGTCAAGAAGATTGGTGATGGCCCTGGATGCAGTGGATGACGTTGGTGTCTTCAATTTCTGGCCAAGCTTTAAGCACTCTACAGTGCCTACTTCTGCCACTTTCACAGCCACTGGAAAAAATTGTTCTCATGTGCCCATTCTGCCTGGGGAAGTCTTCACATGTTTGGAGCAGACATCCCCCTAAATCACCCCAACAGGTTTGAGGTCTTGTTAGTTACCCTTAACCTGGCTTAGCCTATCTTGGCAGACAGTTTTACCAAGGTGTGGCTACTGTGCATGCTACATCTTCTTGGAGTCACATGTGAGAGTTGGGTGAAAAAGGTAGACACCAAAAGTGGATGAACAGTCCTGAAAAGGACTGGCAAAAGAACTGGAAATTGAGGGGATGCCCATCAACTGGGGAATGGCTGAACAAGCTGAAGTATATGAATGTAATGGAATACTATTGCACTGTAAGAAATGATGAGCAGGCAGACTTCAGAAAAACCTGGAAAGTCTTACATGAACTGATGAAGTGACCAGAATCAGGAGAACACTGTACACAGTATCAGTAACACTTGTATAATGATCAATTATGATAGACTTAGCTCTTCTCAGCAATACAATGATACACAAGAATTCCAAAATACTCATGATGGAAAATGCTGTCCACATCCAGAGAAAGAACTATGGAGTCTGAATGCATATCGAAGCATATTATCTTCACTTTTTTTGTTTTATCTTTATTACGGATGACTAATATGGAAATATGTTTAATGTCATTGTGCATGTATATCACCTATATCAGATTGCTTTTGCTGCCTTGGGGAGGGAAGAGGGAGAAAATCTTGGAATCAAAATCTTACAAAAATGAATGTTGAAAACTCTTTACATGTTATTGAAAATACTATTAAGTGAAAAAAAAGGGACTCAGCAAGCCCTCAAACAGAAGATGTTAGTCCTCCCTAAACACCTCCATGCACCCCCCCACTACAAACACACACATACACACATCCCTGTCTCCTGACCTAAACACTACAAATGTATCACTGATATAGTAATCATTTTAAACAATGTAAATAATCTATTCTGCTTTTAGGCTGGATGGGAGAAAGTAAGATAGAGTGAATGTTGAAGGCAATGTGGAATAATGGAATTAAGGTTTGGAGCCAGACAATCTGGGGTCCAATCCTGACTTGGTCACTCACTACCTTGGATAAGTCATTTAACCACTCTAGGGCTGTTTTCTCACCTGTGAAATGAAGAGGTTGTACTTAAGTACCTCTAAGGCCCCTTTCAACTCCAAATCTATTCTATGACTCAAACTGAAGGAAAAAGAATTAGGAAGGAGATTTGGAGGCGGCTTTGGAAGTGTGAAAGCCAAAGATGAAAATTTGGGGAGAGGAAGTGTAGAGAAAGGATTTGATGAGAAGAAAAAGGACGTTAGCTGAAGGAGAAAATTTAGAATTACAGGAGAAAGATTCAAGCTTTATTAAGAGCATTGGTACTGGAGGAAGAAAGAAATTGGGTATTAAAGTGCTAATGAAGTGGATTGCCGTAGCAGTTCTGCAGGGAAGTTGGTTACAAGAGCTATTTGTAAGATTGAAAAAGAAATGAGAATCTAGCCCCTAGACTAGTGATGCAATGGATACTGCAATGAACAGTCAGGAGGACCTGAGTTCAAATGTGGCCTCACACAGGTACTAGCTGTGTGACCCTGGGCAAGTCACTTGACCCCTACTGCCTAAAAAAAGGTCTTCTATGTTCCAGTGCACCCATCCTTATCTCTGCCTCTTAGAACCCTTACTTTCCTTATTTAAAAAAAAAAGAAATGAGAATCTTGATTCCAGGAAGTATGGAGCAAGGATTTTGTCATGACCTACATGGAGTGCTTGATTTTTTCTGCCATAACCAAGTAATTTTCATATATGCCCAAGGTACAAACAAATCTCCCTGTTAGCCAGTTCTCCAGGAGAGTAAATTAAAAAAAAATGCTTAAGTGTAAAAAACAAAAGATAAAGATCTAAAGAGATAAGGGAATCTAAACCTGTGTCAGTGGAAAGAAGTTGGAAGAAAACTGAAAGAAAGATGGTCTGGAAAGCATACTGATATCACAGAGAAATTGGTGACAGAGGACATGGGCCCATACATATAAGAATGTATATAACAGCTTTTTTTTTTAATACCAAAGAATTGGAAACTTAAGGCAGCGCCTGCTCATCAGTTGGAGAATGGCTGTATGAGCTGGAGTATATGATGGTAATGGAATATTAATGACTGTAAGAAGTGATATAAGGGACAGTTTTCAGAGAAATCTGGGAAGATATATGAAGTGATGCAGAGGGAAATGAACAGAACAATTTATACATTAATAATACTGTAAAGAAAAACAAACTTGGAAGATTTAGTGATACTCAGTGCAGTATTTTTTTTTTTTAAGCCATCGGCATTAAGTAACTTGCTCAAGGTTACATGGCCAGTTATTTCTGGGTGTGGTGCTAAGTATCTGAGCCTGGATTTGATCGGGGTCATCCCAACACTGGAGCCGGTGCTCTTACTCGCTGAGCCACCTGGCTGCCCCACTCACTGCAGTATTTTGAGACATGGCCAATGTGGGAGTCTATTTTGCTTGCTAGCTATATTTGTTACAAGAGTTTCTTTTTCTTTTCCCTATGGGGAGGGAAGAGTGGTGAAGAAGAGAGGAGCTAGCTACAGAGTTGTGACTACAATTCTTTCTAAGGGACTAATTTTCATATTACTTCTGGCAGGCAATTCAGGAATCAGTAACACACACAGAGGGTACAATAGAGGGATGATTTATTTTTTTCAAAGTGGAAAATTAATTTCTTACACAGACCAACTGAAGTGCATTTTTTCCCCTTAGTGTTTCCCCAAGGACCTAATCAGTTCCAAGATGGCTTTAGGGATTAAGATCTGTAAAGCCCAGTATTCCTGAGGCAGCAGAAACCAGACAAAATGCCTCCTCCCTGGCCCCCTTATTCCTTATCCTCTCAACCTGGGCAAGCGATGAGAACAGTGGAGTCAGAAACCTCTGAGAGAACCAGGTAGGCTGGTACTTGGAGGTTAGAATGGCTAATTTAAAGGGTTTTAAGCAGGTTGCTTTGATAAAAGACAGAAAAAAAAAAGGTTTAATTTAGGTCATGGAGGGTTGAATTATCCAAAGGAAGGGTGAAATGTGAAGGGGAAGGAGAGAACATCAGGTTCTTCATCAAGCCTTGGGAATGTTCCTGATCACCTGGAACATGTAGATACAATCTGGCTTTTTTTTTGATTCTTGAATTAGTTACCATCCCCTACCCCCACCCCCAAATTTCAAACATTCTCTTTCATCCAAGTCATCTCCCTTGGTACTTGATGTAATCAAAATCCCCCAGCATTCCTGTTTTATAATCAGAGATTATTACTGATTGTGATTGGCTGCTTGAAATGGAGCATGTGAACAGGGCACTTACATACGTGCTGAAGTAACCGACAGCTTGAAAATGCATTCTTAACCTGGTCATCTACTGAAGCTTTTCCACCATTTCACTTTCTGCAGAGCAATACACAGAAGGCACAATTTTGCAGGAGTGATCCATTATTTCTAAAGTGAGAGCTAGGTTTCCTACACAGATCAATCTAATTTCATTCTCTCCTCATTAGAGTCCCTCTAGGATCTTCCAGTTACTAATCAGGTCCAAAAAGGCATTATGGGCATAACTAAATTTCGCTGGGGGCAGCAGCAATCAGATAAAATATTTCTACAAGGAGTTACTCTAGGTTTTATCAGAGAACTCCACCTAGCCAAGTGCAGACTGAAGGAATTAGTGCAGTGATATCAATCAGTGTGGGTCCAGAAGCCAGAGGTCTAATAGAAATCCAATCATGGGTAAAAAGAATATGAAAAAGGAAAATGTAAGCCCTGGAACTTACTACTTACAAAGTCAGTGTGGCAAACCTTTTCAATAGGATAGCTATATAAATAAAAGGTAATAATTTGCAAATTTAATGTTTATAAACCAACATCTAGATCCATCTAATTTTTAACACTAGGAAAAGCTTGAGAGCTCATACTTTAGGACTGAAGTTATAGATATTAATACATGGCAATACTTTGGGGAAATGTGTCTGTTTTCTGCTATGATCAAAGTCAGACTGGACATCAGAAGGGAGAGAGACTATTATGACTTAGGTTTCAGAGCAATGGAGAGAACCCTGGGCTTTGCTTCAGGTTCTTGTGTGTACTTTCAATTCAATCCAACAAATATTTATTAATCGCTTACTTTGTGCAATGGTCTGTGCTAGGTACTGGGGCTAGAAAAACAAAACAGTTCCTGTCTTCAAGGTACTTACACACCATAATGGGTTGATACAAGAACTTTGCAAATATAAAGTAACTTCAAAACTGGTGTGTGTGTGTGTGTGTGTGCGTGCGCACGCATTCGTATGTATGTTTGGAATTAAGAAATGTCTTGCTTAGGTAATGGTAATAGCACCTGAGGTGTGATTTAACAGACTGCATTAACAGCAAAACTGATTTGTCACATCACAGGAATTCAAATAGTGAGAAGCAAGTGCATTTCAAATACAGGAAAATTGGATTTCCTGGGCAAGTATTTCTATTCCATTGATCAATCACTAGATAAAGTAGAAACTATTATAGAAATAAGCAGGTTCCTAAGAAAATTGGAGGGAGCAATGGTAAAAAGGAAAGAGCATCAGGTATGAAGTCAGGGGGCTTGAGTTTAAATCCTAGCTGCCATGGACAACTTGTGTGACCTTAAGCAAGTCTTGTAACTTGCTTCTTCTGTAAAATGAAAAGGTTGGACTTGATGGAGGCACAGTCAAGGGCCAGGGATGATGGCATGTTTTACATGTAACAACCCAGAACCCAGCTGCTTGGGCCCTACACAAGGTATCTACCCCCTCCTCACTGAAAACTAGTTAAGACCCTGGCCTGGAGTCATTTGTGGAGTCAAACCACTTTGCAACTTGAAGGCATGGAAGAAATTTGAGTGGTATTGATGTGGAGAAACCCACAAAAGGCCAGAATTCAGGAAACCTATCTAAGACTGGAACTCTAAGGCTAAATTTTTAGCTTTGATCTTGTTTTTTACTAGGTGACCCTGAAACAGTTACAGAACTACCCTGAAATTTCATTTTGCACTTCTTCATTAGAAAACCAGAACTGGAAAAAGGAGGGAACACCTCTTACTGGACATTTCCAATCGGATGTCCTGCTTTAAAAAATGTGTCATATCCAAAAAGCCTTTGGTGACCCTACTGCCCGAAGGAAAAAGTCTTAACTCTAGCCCAACAGTCAAAACCCTCTACAATCTGGTCCCAAACTTAACTTGTACTACTTTCTAAGTTGAATTATCTGCTCCAGTCAGACTAGTCTCCACCGTGAGATGATGAATAGGTTCTACTTATTCTCATCTGTTTCTTTGCTCATTCTTTCCTATTTAAATCCCTGTCCCTCAATGCCCACCTGAAGTACTACCCCAACCACTGATCTCTCCCTCATCTGAATACTTCTAAGACTTACTGCCTATGCATACTCATTTTAGTATGTATTATTTACCATATTATACTCCTATTTATATTTATGACAGTGGGTCTTCTTTCCCCAACTATTACAACCTCCCTCTGGGAAGAAAGTATATCTTTTATTTCTTCTGTATCCACTAGAGCAATCCGGCAGAGTGCTGGGCATAGTTTCAGTTCAACAAATGCTTGGTGAATAAACATTACAAATGCATCTTCAGGTCACCACATATTTTAACTGTTGGAATTTAAATGTCTTGGAAAACAAATGACTGTCTAACCTCCATTATTACACAAAATTTGCTTTTTCCTCTTTATTTTTATCTTCTCCAAGAGGACAGAAACAATTTTAAGCAGGCTTTGTTGCCCTTTTCTAGCTTCTACCCACTGCAATAGCTCAGTGAAATATAAGCTGTCAGAAGTGTTGAAAATTCAAAGGTTATAAGCACTTTGTCTTAAGGTAAAAGGACTAAAAATTTTCACCTTCAGAGAAATGTATCATCTTGGTATTTAATACTACAGGCATATTTTACTTCTGTTTTGCTAATGTGTTTCTATACCGAGAGCATTATGGGTCAACCCATCACAGAGAATGAGAACCACAAAGGGGTCAAAGTCAACTTTCTCTCCCAGCTCTTCGGACCAGGGCCTTGAATTTAATTAGTTTGCTATGCTACTGTTTTTGGCGTGAATTTATGTAGATACATTTTTGCTCATTCCCTTCAGAAAAACAAAACAAGAAGTTCCAAGGTACCTGAAGAATAATTGATACAAAAATGAAACCAAAACTGGAAAAGGTCTGCCCTGGCGTTTCCCAAACTGTGTTCTACAGAACCCTGTTTCATGGATGACTTTGTTCCATGTGAAGATGCAAATGCTAGTGACATACTTCTTTTAAAGGCATAAAAATGAAATTATATATTTATCAAAAATATTCTGATAATGGATTTTTCTCTATGAAAAAGGCTTAATTTCCTCTATATTGTTTCAGATTCTCCCAAAATTCCCTTACCCTTTTAGAGCATTACTGAGATTTCACAAGCTAGGGATAAGTCCCAAAGGTATGACAACGTGGTATAGTGGAAAAATCAATGGCTATAGAGCCGGAGAACCTGGATTCAAATTCCACTTCTATTACTACTGGTGCAACCCTGGACAAGTCACTTAAGATCTCTGACCTATTTCCTCATCTGTACAATGTTTTAAAGGGCCTCTAGGGTCCATTCCCAGTTTGTAATCCATGATCCTCTCATCACTGTGGTATTTTATACCCTCCCAACCCACATCAGCATTTCTGAATTCTATCAAAATAGTTCAAGCTCAGAATTGTTTGGGAAAATAAACTTTGGGCTGAAAATGAGTTGAAATTTAATAGAGATACATGGAAAGCTCTTCATTTGGGTTTTAAAAAAAAATCAATTATGCAAGGAAGGATAGGCTGGGGGAAATCTGGTTGGTAAACAGTTCATATGCCGGTTGGTTTCAGTTGACTACAAGCTCTATAAAAGTTAATAATGTCAAATAGCTACTGTTGTTTTTTTTTCCAAGGAATATCTTGGCTATACTTTATCCAAGGAAGTAATAGGTAGCTCTCTTGACGAACTGGAACTCTTCCAGAGGATAACCAGGATAATGAGAGAACAAGAAACCACTTCCTTTAAAGAAAACCAGGGATGTTCAGCCTTGAGAAATCTTAGAGAGGAAGATAATCAAACAGAGCAGGAACTAAAGATTGGACAAGGTAGGACATTACTTAGGGTGCAAAATATAGAGGAATATTTGAAGGTCTGTCATCTGAAAAGAAAACAGACCTATTTTGATCTGTCCACAAATCAGAGCTAAAAAATGGAATAGGCTTCCTGGCACAGTAAGTGTTTAAGCAACGGCTGAGTCACTAACTTGATGCAGGAAGCAATACTGTATACCATGTTAGGAGGCTTGACTAAATGACTGTTAAAGTCCCCTCCAAACTCTCAAGATTTTATGTTTCTATGATTTCATTTCACTAAGTGGCAGGTGGAGGAAGTGGTAGCAATTACAGTTTCAATCTTTCTAAATGGAAATCCCCTACTAATCCCCAGAAAAGACCAAAAAGATGGAGAATCCTGAATTACTGGCCTAATTACTAATTAGGGATAAGGTTACCTAATTAGGAGCACCTAATTAGAAGCAAGATGTTTTTTCAAGCATATACAAAGCTATATCTAGAAAGTCACACCTTCAAAATGCCTGACCCATTTAAAAGGCTTTTAATTTATACATAAAAGTACAAACAAACCAGCTAGAAGCTTTACATTGAATGGTTATTGGTACACAATACAGTATTTGTATAATTCACAACTAGTTAATAAGTATTGGGGCCCTAAGTGATATGTTACACAGGCTCCTTTTGCTACTAATTTCAAAGTTACTAACTCCCAGGGGACATGCCATCTTAGCATTGTTTTTTTAGGGCAAAAGACCAAACCATCTTCTCTAGCCTTGGTTCTAGTGATGTCTTGCTAGACCCAGAGGTGAGGGTAGAATTGAGGGGGTGTGAATGATATTAGGTGCTATGAACAAACTCCATCAATAATAACATTTAGTCTTTTGCAAGTGCTTATATCCAAGTTGGTGCAAATGTCAGGGAGAAAGCCCAAATGCAGAAATACTTGTCTGTATTGTACAGTTTGGATCAAATTGAGGGTGTTAGCCCTGCTCTCTAAACCACCTGGGGTGGGGGGTATCAATTACACGTTATTACATGTATCCCTCCTAAGTTGAATAACATAATTTACAAATGTTAAACATTAATGAAACAAGACATGGGCTCCGGCCCAAATACAATAGGGCTATTTTGTGGAACAAAGAATCACCATTGACCTAGTTCATCTCCACTCAAAAGAGCTTTGGGTAGGGCACAGGATTCAGGGTCAGGTGTGTTAAGGACTCAGAATCCAGGATGTTGAAGCCACCTCCACCATGACTAGAAAACACCTTTTAGGCCTAAGCTTTTATCATTCTCACATCAAGTGAAAGGGCCTTAAATCAAGCAGTCAGGGAGCTCTCCAATCACCATCTAACTATCCATGTATTTGCCACAAATTCTGAATATAGCTCCATGTACTTTGGGAGAAAAGGAGCCATTGTTTCCCAATTTTAGCTTCACAATGATCACAAACAATTAAATGTCTGAACTTTGAAAATTCATAAACACCTATTGTTTTTTTCAGGACTTAACGGGCAAACACAGCAGCTGACTGCATTTATTTAGTAACAAGAAAGCCATACATTGTACATGTGTCCATGTAGGTGGTAGGCTGCCTTTGTGGTTGTATATAATGTAACAGCAAAGTAATTTTTTTCCTTTAACATCAAAGTAACTTTTTTCCTTGGAAAGTCTTTCAAAGAGAATTTTTTCCTGGTGTGATTCAGCAGGACCCATTCATCCATGGGATGGAGGAGTTACGGAATCAAACAAAAATAATTCTGTAGTTCAAAAGCAGCTTGGAATAAAGTGACTATAAATAGATCTCAATTAAACATAACACTCTAGACAATTCCTCCAGTGGTTTTACTTTTACCATCTGGAGAAAATAAGAGTTGGAAAGATTGAGAAATTTTTTAAAAAGCCAGAAGTGGGGGGAGTAGTCTGCACAAGATCCTGGTCTTGGGGGCCCCTAAAGCTCCCTGGTTCCAAAGTCCTTCCTAGAGTTCTAGTCATTGGAGGCATGGGGCATGGGTACTAGACCTGCGTCAGTGGCAAGAACTTCTGGTAATAGCTTTTGGTGACATCAATCATCAGCTCCTGGGTGCATTCTGGGAGTTCCCCAGAGAAGAGTCCTAAGGAAAAAGAACAGAGAAGGTAAAGGAAGGGCTCAGAGCCTATGATTTTTTTTTTAAGCAATTGGAGTTAAGTAACTTGCTCACGGTTACACGGCCAGTTATTTCTGGGTGTGGTGATAAGTATTTGAGCCCAGATTCGATCCCAGGTCATCCCCACTCTGGGGCTGGTGCTCTTACTCACTGTGCTACCTCGCCACCCCTGAGCCTATGATTTTTAAAGATTATTTTGGGCAATTTTATTTCATTATTAGGATCTAAATGTTTAACTGTCCATTTGCAAAATAAAGAAAAACCCTGTAGTTCTGAGAAGATGTGATTTCTTAACAAAATAGTCCTAATGAAAATCTGTATAAAGCGTTACATTCTTTCTGGGTCATCTCCATCTCATTTTAGTTCTTGCTCTGTGTCAGAAATTCTCATTCCTAGTGTCAGCAGATGTCGAATGTGCCTGCCCTACCAAAAACACCATGTCCGTATACATAGGCTGGAGTAAGCTCAGAGTAGGGAAGGATTGTATAAAGGGATGGGAGTCAAGCTATTTGAGTTCCAGCTCCACTCTGCCACCAAATTGCTGTGTGAACTTGGGCAAGTACCAGTTTCCTGATCCATAAATTCAGGGCATGGACTAGATGATCTCTAAGAACTCTTTCATATCTATGAATTCTATGATCCTAAGATGATGTGGGGGGTCCTTTCCACATTAAAAAAAACCATCAATGGGGGCGGCCAGGTAGCACAGCAAGTAAGAGCACTGGCCCCAGTGTCGGGATGACCTGGGGATCAAATCCCAGGCTCAGATACTTAGCACCACACCCAGAAATAACTGGCCGTGTAACCTTGAGCAAGTTACTTAAACCCAATTGCTAAAAAAAAAAATATCAATGGTTGTATAATGCTTTTCTCTACATGGGTGCTTATCTTGAGTGAAAGACCAAGAAGTGTTTGTTTTCTTGGCCTGCTATTCAAGAATTGGGGGGTCCACAGTAATATTAAAAAGATTAAGCCCAAAACAATCAAAACCCATGTTACCTGGACAGCCTGAGAAGACGGTGAATGGCGGGACTACAGTTTCAGGAGGTAATACTGTATTGTCTAGAATTTTGCAACAGTCTTTCAACACACAGCGTCGCCCCTAAAAGCAAAAATCTTATTAACAGAAAACAGCTCAGGAAATGAAGGAGGCAGGGAATGTTTTCTCATCTGCTTCTTGGATGGTTATTATTCTCCATTTCTTTCCCAGTAATTATAAGGAACAATTAGCAAGAAAAGTCATAAGCTGTCTAAGGTCAAGTTCCCAACTCAGTAACTGTTTTAATTCCCTTTAATTTAATGTGGGTACTACATAGCAGCAAGTGATTTCACAAATTTTTTATACAAGAATCTACTATAGGTATACAAATAGTTGAAGGTTCTCAGACTTGAGGGTAGTTTTTACTTTTATTTATATCTTTTAAGCAACATTTTATTTTTTCCTCTAATTACACGTAAGAACAATTTTTAACATTTGGGTTTTCTTAGTTTTGAGTTGCAAATTCTATGCCTCTCTCCCTTGTTGCTCTCCCTTCTGAGATGGTAAGCAAAATGATATAAGTTATACATGTGCAATCATGTAAAACACATTTCCATATTAGTCATTTTGTGGAAGGAAACTCCAACAAAAAAAAGAAGGGAAGAAAGTGAAAAATAACATTCTTCAGTGTGCATTCAGACTCCATCAGCTCTTTCTCTGGAGGCGGGTAGCATTTTTCATCATGAGTTTGAAAGTTTTTAAAAGGATTAACTACTTTCTTGATAAACTACAGCCATCTTTCACTTAAGCTGTTTAAGCTGTGTCCCGACTTGTATAATTTGGTGGGGCAGATGAGGTTTATGAGACTTATTTGTTTCATGGATTATGGAAGAAAGAGGTTCCTATTTACCATCTGAAACTGTGCCATTTTGTATTTACAGAAGAAATACAAGTCCTACATTTCATTAGTTACTTTCCCACACTGCTATCATTTCAGCTCTGCTATGGTTACACTTCTTGGTAAAATAAAATGTCCCCAGCTGAAAACATGTGAATATTCACTCAGCATAATGCTGAGTTACTTGGACCTAATATTCTACCCAAATAACATCCTAAACGCTCTGCTCCAGGTTGTGTTGCTGTCTTTGTTTCCTTTAACATGGAAGAATCCTACATGTAGCATGAAAAAGGCAAGGTGCCAAATGAATTTTCTAAAACACTAAGACCTGTAAGGCTTTAATTCTATAATTAACCACACATATCCACCCGCCTCCAATTTTATAAGCACTGACCTTGACCAAACTGAATTATCTCTAGGTTCTTAAGGGCAGAAACTATGATTTACTTCTCCGCATGGAGCATGGTAGACAGAAGGTTCTTAATAACTGCTGATTTGAATGAACTGAACTATTCAATTACTGTTTTCCTCCACTTGTGAGATCTCTCCTCTGGATTTCCAATATAGTGACAGCCTACTTCTCTCAATATAACAAGTTGAACATAGCTTGGAGATTAATAAGTATCTAAAGGAATTCCCTATATCTAACAATGTCTTAATGCAAGGAACCCTACAGAAAAGAGAATAAACAACAAACTGGGGGGACGGGTAGTGGCGCATTGAATAGAGCACTGGCCCTGAAGTCAGAAGGACCTGAGTTCAAATCCAGCCTCAGACACTTAACAGTTACTAGGTGTGTGACCTTGGGTAAGTCGCTTAACCCCAACTGCCCTCCCCCCCAAAAAAGCCACCCTACCCCCCCCAAAAGAACAAACTGAAATAGATATATTTAAAGCAAATAAAGGAAATCAGGAAAATCTTACTGCTGAGGGCACCTCAGAATTTTGAAATGCTTAGCAAGTGATCACTGGAAATGATTAGCAATTAATGTCTCCTGGATTTGTTTATTCAAATGGTGGCACAAAAAGTCACACAAATAAAGTCAACAGACTGAACTGTGCTTTTGAATTTAAATGGTGGCCCTAGAGGGGGTACTTACAGGGTTTTGGGTTTTCATCACTCCAGAGCAAGGATGCTTTAACTTCTTTTTGTCACAGAATTCCCTGGCAGTCTGGTGAAACCCAGACCCCCTTTCTCAAAATGATATTTTTAAATAATTGAAGGAAATACTAAATTTCAGTTAGAGGTCAGCAAAAATAAAGATGTAATATTTTTTCCCACCCAATTTAATGGCTCATTGAAATGGATCCCTTCAGCACCCACAAATCTTAGATTTAGAGTAAGGGACAAGTTTAGAATTTGGAGAACCTTTTCACTAAATGTTAAAGGGAGTTCTAATCTGCCTCCAGGAAGATTACAAATCCCAATCTGAATGAAGCTCCTGCTCTGTGAAGCCTTTGGGTGATTGGTTTCAAGGGAAAATTTATGTTCCTATAGATCTTACAGTTAGCCTTAATGTCGAGTAACTGGAGCCACAGAGATTTTTTTTAAAAAAAGAAAGAAAAAAAGAAAAAGGGAAATTTGGAGGTTGGGGGCAGACAAGGAAGAATGTTTAGGCAAGCTCATGCCACAACACTTACAATTACACAGTTCTTGCCTATGTGGACATAGGAACCAATTTGGGCTGCATTGACCACACAATCCTCTTCAATAAAGACATGGTCACCAATGTGTAGAGGAAAGAATGCAACTCTGGAAAAGGAAAAGAAAGATGAGAACACAAAGTTTAATTTATTGTACTTTGAATTTAAGTTTATATAACCACAGATCATTTACTCCACTTTTGCTAAAGGTTATTTTTGATGGCTCAGAGTGAATATAAATAGCACTTGTTTCTGTTTTGGCCAGAAACCCTGAGGGTTTTCCCTTCCCAGATTGATTCTGGGTTTTTGTTTCTTATTTTTTGAGTAGGTAATTTACAAGAGACAATTCTTTACCTTGTTTCTTACCTAGCCTTAATCACTCAATGGGCATTGTATCAGGCAAAATGAGACCTTGGAATGACCTTAGCTTCCTTTTTTTTTTTTTTTTGCCTTTTTTGGAGGAAATTTGGGGTTAAGTAACTTGCCCAAGGTTACACGGCTAGTTTTTTTGTGTGTGGGTGTTAAGTGTCCGAGGCCAAAACCGAACTCAGGTCCTCCTGACTCTGGGGCCAGCTCTTTACTGACTGTGCCACCTAGCCACCCCCATGACCTTAGCTTCTTAAAAAGGCCAAGGTCTCCCACTGCATCCGGGGCCATCTCCAGTCGTCCTGATCTGTATCCCAGCACTGGACCCAGAGGGCTCTGGAGGAGAGAGCTGAGACTGGTGACTCTGCACAGCCCTCCCTCACTGAAATCCAATTCACTTGCAAGTCATGACATCACCTTCATGATGTCACAGTCCTCTTCAAGAACGAAGGACAAACAATGAAGGAACAAGCAATCTACTTTTGACAAGGAAAAAAATTCTGTGAACAGAACCTTAAAGTTAAGACAGCTAAGCCCAGAAAAAGACTCCTTTTATTTTGAGATCTTTGTAGTGATAAAGCAGATTTAACAAAACATTTGTTTTCTCAAAAACAACAAACACTGTCAGTTTTAGACAAAAGGGATGTGTTTGGAACTGACAGGCACCAGATGGGTAATCTCTTTGGGGAGGGTAGAAGGAAGAAAAGTTGATGGCAAGTTACAAAAAGAAGCACTGGAGAAATAACATAAAAGTAACAGGGTCCTAGGAGACAGCAAATCTTTCGCTTAAAAAAAGTTTCATTGATGTCTTTTTTTCTATATCAATCATTTTATGATACATTTTCCCCATGTCTACTGAATCCTTCCTTGTTAGAAGAAAAGAATGTAAAATCAAACAGCATATCAGCTGTATCTGACAATTCCAGCATTCCATATCCCTTGTCCTACACTTTGTTTCTTTGTAGAGGGAAAGAGTTCCTCATTTGTCCTCTGATGCTAACAATGAGCAACATAGTTTTATAGAGTTCAGATGCTTTTTCATGTATATCATTGTAGCCTTTATGTACTGTTCTCCTGGTTCTGCTAACTTCACTCTGCATCAGTCTATAAAGGTCTTCCCATGCTTTCTAAATTCTTTATGTTAGTAGTTTCTCATAGTATATGTGGTATATAAAATACATTCATTTATTCAATCACCTAAAATCCAACTCATGTTATTTCTAGTCTTGAGCTGCACTAAAAAGTACTGCTATGACTGTAGGTACTACATGGGGTCTTTGTGTCTTTGACCTCCTTACCATATATGCTCAGTAATAAAATTAACAAACATTTCAACAGGTATATATTAAAAGCTGGGTTGAAAAGTATGAACAGTAAAGCGACTTTTCTCACATAATTAAAAGTTATTTTCCAAAACAGACCAGCAATGCATTATTGTGCATGTCTTCCCATAGCCCCTTACTATTTCTGCTTTTAATTCTATTTGCCAACTGGACTGGTGCAAGGGCAAAACCTCAGAGTTATTTTAATTTACATTTCTCTTGTTAAGGTGTTGGAGCCATGTTTTATGATTTCTTAGCTTGCAATTCGTCTTTTGAAAACTGTTCAAATTCTTTGACCATTTAGTTACTGAAGAATGACTCTTGGCCTTATAAAGTTGTGTTATTACATATTGTGGACATCACACTTTTATCAGAAAATTTTGATGCAAAGATTTTTACCCCACTCAACAGTTTGTCTTAGGAGCTCTTCTTTTTAAAAATAATTACCTCAGAGAAGCATAAGATCTTTCCTTTACTCTTACCTTCCATTTGGTAGTCAGTTAATATTTTTAGGGGTCTAGCCATGTCATTTCATTGGTGTAAGAAATCCATGGCATGGAAACTCCCTCCTAGACATAGTTAACTAGAGGAAAAAAATCGCAATTTTTCTGATATATGTCTGATATCCAAGACATGCAGAGAACTGATACAAATACATAAGAATAAGAGCCATTCCCCCAAAAGATAAATGGTCGAAGGATATGAATAGGCTGTATTCAAATGAAGAAATCTAAGGTAACAGCAATCATACCCTGCAAATGATCCAAATCACTAATGATAAGAGAAATGCAAATGAAAACAAGTTTGAGGTTGTACTTGATACAGGTATGACTGGCAAAGAACACAAAAGAAAGAAATGGCAATTGTTGGAGGAGCTGACACATGAAAGTCAAACACATGAATGGTCTGTTGGTAGAGCTGGAAAGTAATTGATACAATCATTCTGGGAAACAATTTGGAACTAAACCCAAAATGTCACTTACTATATGTACCCTTTGATTCAATGATACCAATTAGTCAGCATACGCACCAAAGAGGTCACAGGCATAGGGGAAAGGACCCAAGCGTACAATAACATTTCTAATAGCACTTTCTGTCATAGCAGACCAACAGAAACAAAGTGGGTGCCTATTAACTGGGGAATGGCTGAAGAAACTGTGGTATATGATTTCGTTTCCAAGATTTAGTTCCAAATTTCTAATTGCCTGAAGGACATTTCCACTTACATGTCACTCTGCTACCTCAAACATCCCAAGGCAATGAAAAAGTACAAGATGTAATAGCTGAATTGTTGATAGCCTTTGAGGATTTAAGAGAAGTGTTATAGGACTGGTGATAGGCAAGTATTTTCACACTTTTTGAAAAGAAAAAGAAAGTAGATTCTGTGAGCCTGCAACCAGTGAGTCTGATATCCATTTTCAGCAAAAATTCTAGAATGGATTAGGAAATAGGTGACTGATTTGAAAAGACTGGTCATGATCAAGAAATGAGGAGAAAGGAATAGAAAAGAAGGACTCAAGGAGAAGGGGTATAGGACAAGGTCGTTGGTACAATAAGGTAAGTAAAATAAAGTGATAAGTAAAACAAACTGGTTAAACAAATAAAAGATTAGGGAGAAAAGGGAAAGGAAGTTGCATATGAATGCCAGGTAAATGGCTGAGGGAAAGGAAAGGAAGTTGGATGTGAATAACAAACTGTTAAAAGGTGATGAAAAATTGCACTTATAGAAGTGCTTAGGAGGCTAGGAGTAAGCATTCACAAGAAATCTGAAAAACAAGGCTGAGTGTATCTATCAGGATGGAGGGCACCAATAATTTAGCAGTGACTTAACATTAAATATGCAAGGTTTCTATTTTTACCATAGAACCTGTTCTAAGTATAGGTTGATTTCCCTCCTGCAAGGGAAGGTAAAGGGTCTTGAGCAATGTTCTTTCATTCCAGGTTAAAAGGGATGATAATGTAGCCAAAAAAAAAAAACCAGAAGCAGGGATTCTGGAAAGCAGTCTAAATGGCAAAGGGAAAAATTGGCTTATTTCTGGAGGTTAAAAGAAGGGATAACACTGAGAAGGAAGAAGAAAAAAAAGGACCACTGTACTCTTGGAATTAAAAACCAATTTGGAACTTGTCCTAAAGAAGAAAGAGTGGGATGTTCAGAGAAGGAATGTGTTCCAAGGAATGATAAAGCAAATTCACAGGTGCTGTCAGGTGACAGAGGAGCCCCTAAAAGCATCAGAGGAAGAAAACTACTAGTGACACTCAGTTCAGCCGTAACGGGGCAGCTATTTGTTTATGTGATAGTTATAAGAAGTCTGTGTCTTCTTGAAGAGAAGACATAACCAGACATAACCAAGAACCTCCCACTTTTTAAAACATATGACTGTTTACCCTTCTAGTGATTAATGTGGATATAAATGATAACGCCAGAAGGAACCTAGAAAGCATTGCAAAATTTCTTAGGCAAGAAACTGATGGTCCCAGGTACTGTTTTCCCTACTACTGTCCAATGAAGACAAGTGATGCAGAAGAGAAAAGCTAATGTGTAAAGTGTAGGGGGTGGTAATGGTGGTGGTAGTGGAGAGACTAGAAGCGAAGAGAAACCAGACTTAGAAATACATACTCTGAAAATCATACTTTAGTCTTTTTCTCCTTCAGTTCTTCCTGATATATAACATGAAAAGAGAGAACAATGGACTGAAATTACAGAGCAGTTGATGACAGCTTGATATGAGGGGAAAAAATCCTGATAATCACCCACTTGCTAGTAAAGGGAATTCCAGTTTAGGTAATGGTAGGATAAGATGAACTCTAAGGTCCCTTCCAAGAGATCAAAGTTGAGTGAGATTCTGTGAATGGAAATGATATGAAGGGAAAGGAAGCTCCCCAACTGTTGATCATAGAGGGCTCTGTTACAGCATAATATAATGGCCATAATTAGAATGGCAATAGTGAAGATAGGGGCTTTGAATTTGGTGAAAGAAGGAAATGGTAGTTTCCAGATAACCCATAGTGAATAAGCATGGAAGCAGAGAAAGAATAAGTCTGGAGTTCACAGGGCTGAGCTACAAGAAGATATGATACTCTGTATACTAAAGGCCAGTACTGTTAGCTTCATTCATTCATTGAATTGTTATTGAACACGTACTACATGTAAGGCACTATGCTAGGACAAATAGATAGATCAAAGATCTCTGCCATCAAAGATCTAAAAGACTGGAGGAGATACAAATTGTACACAAAAAACTATGATACAAGGAGATACAAATTGTACACAAAAAACTATGATACAAGTTAGAATGTGGTAAAAGTGCTATAGAGAAGTACAAAACCCAAATGCTATAGGAGTTAAAGGAGTTTTCTTCCAATGGGGAATGAAGGAAAGCTTCATGGGGAAGTGGTATTTGAAATACAATTAGGATAAGAACAGTTAGAGATGGGGAAAGAGTTTTGCTTAGATTAAGGCTAAGAGGTAGGAAGGGGAGGATATATTTGAGGAACAGCAGATAGTCTAGCCTGGCTGGAGCATAAGTTATATAAAGAAAAGCAGTAGTAAATGAGGCTGGGAAGGTTAAGGGTCTTAATTGCCAGATTAAAGAATTTAAGCTGTATTTGATATGAGGAATCATTAGATATTTGTGAATGAGGCTTGATAAGATTAGAGTTGTACTTAGGATGGTTTAAGATTTGTCTAGTAATATGTTAAGATGGCATGAAGGAAGGTGAGGCGGCCAGGTAGTACAGTGAGTAAGAGCACCGGCTCCAGTGTTGAGAAGACCTGGAGATCGAATCCCGGGCTCAGACACTTAGCACCCACCCAGAAACACCTGGCCGTGTAACCTTGAGCAAGTTACTTAACCCCAATTGCTTAGGGGTGGCCAGGTGGCTCAGCGAGTAAGAGCACCGGCTCCAG
The DNA here is from genome assembly GCF_028583685.1 of Petaurus breviceps papuanus. Lineage (NCBI taxonomy): Eukaryota > Metazoa > Chordata > Mammalia > Diprotodontia > Petauridae > Petaurus > Petaurus breviceps. Next base: position 3,261,176 of record NW_027185627.1, read on the forward strand.
TGTTGAGAAGACCTGGAGATCGAATCCCGGGCTCAGATACTCAGCATCACACCCAGAAATAATAACTGGCCGTGTAACCTTGAGCAAATTACTTAACCCCAATTGCTTTAAAAAAAAAAAAAAAAGATGGCATGAAGGAAGTAGAAATGAGTTAATGAGGGCTTAGAATGGAGTAAAAAATGTAGAAACTGAGAAGAAGGAACATATTCTAGATCTCATGGAGGCAGAATTGATAAAAGTTTGACAATGAAATATAGGATGAAAAAAATGTCAAAGATAATAACTTCTAGGTGTTGACCTTGGGTGACTGGGAAGATGGTGAACAATATAAATAGGGAAGTTGGGAAGGAAAAGGCAGATTTGGAGATCATGTAAGTATCTGCCTAGTTGATTTAACTTGTGGATATTACAAAAACATTTTGTTAAAGAAAAATTTCTCCCTCTTCTCACAACTAAATCTCACAATGACTGAAATTCCACCATTAGTTTTATTCTTTTGATTCAAAGTCCTTTTCCAGGCAGCTCTAATATTTTCTAGAGGTAACACAGTTCCGTCAGTAACATTAGTGTGAATTAATCTATCATTTTGCTTTCCTTCTTCCTTTCTGATGGGTCATCAGAACAGCATGAAAGCATCTCAAAGGATAGGTGGCACCAAAAGGAAGAGAAAGGAATGCAGAAAGAAAAGATGGAGGAAATGAGAAGTGCTTGGCACAACAGCTTTAAGGAGCAAGTAGATATTTAATATACACTGTTTGATGAGAACGCTGATTAGATACCCAACATACACTCAAACATTCAAATATACAAACACTCAGAACACCAAGACTAATTCTAATACTTATTGAACTGAAGTAAAATTTTTTTCCTTTCAAATTAAATTTGATGTTTATTTTTAGTTTACATCATTCATTTCCACAAGATTTTGAGTTACAAATTTTCTCCCCCTCTTTCCCCTACCCACCACCCCCAATATAGCGATCCTACTGTATACCCCCTCCCCCAATCTGCTCTCTCCTATATCACCCCCCATTCCCCCTCTGACTTTCTGGTAGGGCAAAATGGATCTCCATACCCCAGTGCCTATATATCTTATTTCCCAGTTGCATGTAAATAATAATAATGATATTTTAAAAAAAACATTTGATTTTACAACTTTGAATTCCAGATTCTTTCCCTTCCTCCCTTGTCACCCACCCTTACTGGGAAGATAATCAATTCAATATAGGTTGTGCATGTGTAGTTACGCAAAACATTTCCATAGTGGATATATTTTGAAAGACTGACTATATTTCCCTCCATCCTCTCCTGCCCCCCACTTGTTCTATTCTCTACTTTGACCCTGGCCCTTTTCAAAAGTGTGTGCTTCTAACTACCCTCCCCACCAACCTGTCATCCCCTTCATCCTCCCCCCTCTCATCCCCCTTGGCAAAATACCCAATTTAGTGTGTATGTCATTCCCTCCCTAAGCCAAATTCAATGAGAATAAGGTTGATCCATTCCCTTTTACCTTCCTGTTCTTCCTCTCCATTATAAGTTTTCCCTTGCCTCTTCTATATGAGATAATTTACCCTATTCTGTCTCTCCCCATCTTCTCTAATTATATTCCTCTCTCACCTCTCAATTGCACCTTTTAAATACCATCCCTTCCTATTCAATTGATCCTGTGCACTCTATGTATACCTGAACACATATATACACACATTCACACATGTATTCATACACACATATACCCTCCTATACATATGTATGTATACATATATATGCATTTATATTCCCTAAAACTGTCCTCATACTGAGAAAAGTTTCATAAGTTACAATTATTGTTTTTTCATGTAGGCATGTAAATACTTCAACTTTGATAAGTTCCTTATGATTTCTTTTCCCTGTTTACCTTCTCATGTTTTTCTCGCTTCTTGTATTTGAATATCAAATTTTCTACTCAATTATGTTTTTTTCATCAAGAATGCTTGAAAATCCTCTGTTTCATTAATTGACCATATTTTCCCCTGAAACATGATACTCAGTTTTGCTGTGTAGGTGATTCTTGGTTTTAATCCTAGCTTCTTTGACCTCTGGAATATCATATTCCAAGCCCTTCAATCCCTTAATGTAGAAGCTGCTAGATCTTGTGTTATCCTGATTGTGTTTCCACAATATTCAAATTGTTTCTTCTTGGCTGCTTGTAATATTTTCTCCTTGATCTGGGAACTCTGGAACCTGGCTATAATATTCCTAGGAGTTTTCTTTTTGGGATCTTTTTTAGGAGGTGATCAGTGAATCCTTTCCATTTCCATTTTGCCCTCTGGTTCTAAAATATCAGGACAATGTTCCTGGAGAATTTCTTTCTTTCTTTTTTTTTAAGCAATAGGGGTTAAGTAACTTGCCCAAGGTTACATGGCCAGTTATTTTGTGTGGGTGTTAAGCATCTGAGGCCGGAACCGATCCTGGATCCTCCTGATTCCAGGGCCGGTGCTCTTACTCAACTGCGCCACCTAGCCGCCCCACTGGAGAAATTTCTTGAAGGACTGATTTCAAGGGTTTTTTTTGATCATGGCTTCAGTTAGTCCAATAACTTTTAAATGAGCTCTCCTGGATCTATTTTCCAGGTCAGTAGTTTTTCCAATGAGGTATTTCACATTGCCTTCTATTTTTTCATTTGTTTGGATCTGTTTGATAGTATCTTGATTTCTCATAAAGTTATTAGCTTCCATTTGCTTCAATCTAATTCTGAAGGAATTATTCTCTTCAGTGAACTTTTGAAATTCTTTTTCCATCTGACAAATTTGGCTTTTTAAGGCATTCTTCTCCTCAATGGTTTTTTTGGACCTCTTTTGCCATTTGAGTTAATCTATTTTTTAAGGTGTTATTTTCTTCAGTTAGGTTGTTGACTCTCTTTTCATGATTTTCTCGCATCATTCTCATTTCTCTCCTCAATTTTTCCTCCATTTCTCTTACTTGATTTTCAAAATCCTTTTTGAGCTCCTCCATTGCCTGTAACCAATTCACAGTTTTCTTGGAAGCTTTTGGTGCAGGAGTTCTGACTTCACTGTCTTCCTCCCATTCCATGCTGTGATCCTTTTTGTCCCCAAAAAAGGAATCTAAAGTTGGATTGCTGTGCTTGTTTTGCTTCCTTTGCTTGCTCATGTTGCGACTCAATTACTTGACTTTTGACCTCTTTGCCACAGTAGAACTCTGCTTCCAGAGGGGAGAGCTTTGTCCAAAATTGCTGGGGTTTTCACAGCTGCCAGAGCTATTTGGAGAGCACTGTCTCTGCAGCCCCCACAAACTCTGGCTCACTGGTCACACACCTCAGGATCACCACCCAAGACAGCGGTCTAGATCCAGGCAGGTTAAAATAAGAGAGATTACCCTCTGAATGGTTGCTTGGCCCTCCTATGATCTGTAGGCCAGGAGTTCTGAAGCAGTCACATGGAGATGGCTGCAGGGCCACCGCACCTCTGCTACTTCTAGCTGCAGGAGCCAGACCCACTCCTCTGTTCCCCCCAGTTCCAACAGAGTTCTACACTGACCTCTCACTTTTTCTTTGGCATTTATGGGTTGATAATTGCAGAAACTGCAACTACTACTGGTGATCCACTCTCCTGAAGTCCACTGCACTGCTGCTGGTCAAGGGTGCCCTGAGACTAAAACTGCAGGGTTAGGTGGGGCTGGGCTTGGCTCCCAATATGCTGCAATGGACCCTTTCTGCCCACCTGCTGGATTGCCTTCAGCAGGAGATTTGTTTCTGTCACCATGTGGGTTCTGTGGCTCTAAAATTTGTTTAGCGTCATATTTTATAGGTATTTGATGTGGTTATGCGGGGAGCTCATAGAGTTTCCTGCTTCTACCTAGAGTAAAAATTAATCATGGTGTCTAAAATACCTCAGAACCCATAAAGAAGAACATATTGCTAATTTCTCTTATTTATGTTGTATTTTTAATTGTCAAAGAAGCTTTAAAGATAGAATGATTTCTATTCCACTAGCAATTCAACTTCTAGTGTCTACATCTGTGAGCAACAAAAACCACTTACTCCTACTATTTGCTCTGAAGTCAATAAAAATCTCACTAAAATAACCTAATGCTTAATGTATTAAAAATCAAGTCACTAACTCTAGACATTACAATATCAATGTTCTAAGATGCTTTGCTGTCTCTTTCCAGCTTCTAGTAACTTGTATTGTTGTTCCTAAATTTATGTTCCAATATTCAGTTTTTTTGTCTAATAACAACAACATTTACAAAGTACTTTATGGTTTGCAAAGCAGTTCAAAAATATTATCTCATTTTATCCTCACAACAATCCTGGGAAATAGGTCCTATTATTAACCATACTTTATAGTTGAGGAAACTGAGGAAGACCTAGGCTAAATGACTCACCAAGGGCTTGTAATGTTATGAAATAGGACAATCTTCTCCATCCAATTAATAAGCCTAATACATAGAGCTTGAGTCACATGGAGCCTGTGATCACATGGGGCTTGGGTCACATGGAGCTCAGTGTCGGAGGAGCTTGTCCAAGGAGGTGAGAGAGCAGAGAATAGCCAGAACAGAGAGAGAGAGAGAGAAGCAGCTTGAGTGGATGGAGGGAGAAATTTGTCTAGGGTAACTTGTTTTTGTGAGGAGGCCTGAAGAAGGCTTAAAATGTTGTTGGTGCTCCCTGGACTAGTGACTGGATTGTTAAATCTTACCTCCTGGTATCCTAATGATGTTCCAAATGAATATTTTGGCTTTATCTTTGAGGAGGGGAGTTTATTACATTTTGCAAATCTTCCCTGGAAATACAGATGCATATTCATAGTGGCTGCCATGGGTATCACATTGGCATTATATTTGGCAATGGAGATGGGATCACAAAACATAAAACCTCTACTTGGAGATAGGAAGGCTCTAAGGAAGGAAATGGATATCCTGGGATGGGAGGATTTACCTTATTTCTCCCTGGTGAGAGGATGGGCTAAAAGCATAGGACTTTGTGAAACTGGGAACTGAGGCTACAGAAGGGAGAACCCATAGATTTAGAAAAATGTTTGCAAGGAATACCAATAGAACCAGGAAAGAAATGACAGGAGGATGTAGAAGAGGATGGGAGTTGTTAACAAGTTATTGTATTATATGTAAGAGTAGAGAGAAATTGCTGGAGAAAAAGGTTCAGCTGGAAAAGGAGTTAGCTGATTTGCATGACAAGTTTTCTACACTAGAGCATCAGAAATTTCCTTTAGAAGAGCAAGCTAAAAAGTTGGTAGCAGAAAAGACAGGTGTGAGTTTAGCTTGGAAAAAGAAGAGAAAAGTTAACAAGAGAAAGGTGCATGTAACCTTTGCACGTGCGGGGCCTGAATGGGACCCAGACATCTGAGAGGAAGATAAGTGGGAGGAAAATGAAACAAATTCAGATGAGGAGGCCTCTAGGAATACAGATGCCTGTCCAATACTAGGAAGGAAATAGGAGAACCAGGGGGGCCACACAGTGTCTAATGAAGTAACCAAGGATTTTCCTCAGCAGGAGGTCACAGATATTTTAAGCTGATTAACCCAAAAAATGGGAGAATTATTAGTATCTTAGAGGGTGAGAATCAGTGAAGAAGGGGCTGGAGGAGTATGGTTGCTTGAAATTTCTAAGTATTAGCCATAATCCCTTTATACAACAAGCTTTAGGGATTACCCTATTCAAGGAGGTAACAATGGAACTAATTTGTTAGCTTTAGCTGCCAAGGGATGCTATAAACAGTATTCCTGACTCTATGTGGCCTAGTGAAGACAGATCCTGGTATTTGCTTAGAGACTGTATGAGAAAGTTAAAGGAAGCGGTAATAAAAACCACAATAATGTTTGGAGATGCAGATGCATATCACAGCACTCCCTTAACAGTTTCTCATAGAAATATAATAGTGAAGACTGCTCCTCCTACTTATAAACACATAATTCTGACTTTACTAATTGGGGAAATAGAGTGCCCTCTTTCAGAGGTGCTAGATAAAACTATAGTTAGGTGATTGTGATAAGTAATGGAATATAAAGATCCCCCTGTATTGGCTTGGTTTTCAAATTGATTGTGTTAAAACCCAGAGTTTGTTAATCCCACCTGTGGGGATGGACTTGTTGATGTGAAAAGAGAGTCCTGAACTGGGAGGAGCTGGTGATTTGGAGATTTGGAGAGACATGGGAGAGAGGCAGAAGAACTTTTTGGAAGCAGCCCCTTTTGGAGGCAGAGAGAGACTGAGAGGATTGCTGAGGGCCACTTTGAATTGCCCTGGACTTTTGAGACCTGGCCCCGGAGCTGCCAAGGACTGAGGAGACATGGCTGTTTCGCTGGTACTTTGTCTGTCTGTTTTGATGTTGTTTTGCCAGATTTGTCCACTGGTGAAAGACAGTCCTGTTGTTGAAGAAGTCCTGGAACCTGGCTGTTGGTTAAGAGCTCCTGAGACTGTTCTGCAGACGGAGAGTGAATACTGTCCACTGGTGAAGGACAGTGCTGTTGTTGCAGGGGTCTGGGAACCTTTCAGTGGGTTCAGAAGCCCTGAAGAAGGATTTTCTTGTTGTATGTTGTAATGGAAATGCAAATTTTAAAGATCTTCCCTGCCCCTAGGCCAATGTGCACCTGAAGCCTGGGGTGGGAGGCTCGTTTTTCAGTAGATACTTCTTGATTGGCCAGTGAGTCAATAAGGTTGTTACATTCTCTGAGCCAGGAGAAGGCTATATAAGTCCTGATGTGTAGCTTTGTTTTGGGACTCACTTTGAGAAGTGTTCTGTAATTTGATCTGAATTCTGGGAAGCCGTTGTTGAGAGTCCCCCGGCTTTGAAAAACCCAGAATGTGGAAACCCAGATGTTGACTGGGTATGGATGTGATGGTTGGACAGTTTGGAAATCTGTCTACTTGATGTTTCTGTCTTGATAATTATGCCTGTATACTTTGAGGTTCAGGGTGCTGACCTTTTCTCCTGAACAAGGTAAACGATATATGTCTGACTGATTAAAGTAAGCTTGTTAACCCATTTTGAGTTGCTTTCCTTTAACAAAGCAGATCCAAGAACCTGTGTGAGCAGGCACCCTGGGGACACTGGGGTGCTTGCTGCTACATATGTTTACAGAAATCCTGAGAGAGGGTTTTGCTAATGTTTTCAGGGGTCCTAGGACTGTTCTGCAGACAGAGGATGAATTAATGAAGAGACTGGCAATGTATCTTGTGGCCTTGCTAAGCTTTGTCTCCCCAGGAACAAAGATTGCTGAGAATTTGCCTCATGTCAAGATGAAGAAAAGACCTCCATTTGGGTATTAAGTGCTGTGCTTAAACTTGTTGTAACTCTGGGGTAGATTCAATTGTGATCCAGGGGTGGAGAACTTTTGACCTTTATATGTTCTATGATTGAACAAATGAATGTACTTTACTTATGATTGGAAACTAATCTCCATTTGAGAAGAGGGGCTTTGTGATGGACTAAATGAAGGTATAGCCTAGGGGTGGAGCAGTATTTAGAACAGGGACTTTGTAATTGATTGAATGAATGTAAGGTCCTGGGGTGAGGTAGTACTTGGAGATTATTTAATCACACTTAGTAAATGCTGTATTTTGAATGATGTCATGTTTTGATCTTCTCTGTTCTTGGTTGGTCACTGAATAAAATGGAGAGCACCTATGCTGGTATTCTGAACCTTGGGAAGTTGCCTTTCCTTGGCATTACATTACAGTGATGTAGGGGAATAGGAAAAAGCCAAATTTCCTCAAGAGAGAAGAGAAAATAGTCAGCAGATTTAACATCAGAATAGAGTAACAAGGAGAGAAATATTTACTGCTTTAATGAGAGCGGGAATATATTATGGAAGAATAGATAGTATTCCGACTAACAAGCTATGTAAGATGTACTGAGCAAAGGGACTTAATATTAGATGGAATAGGGAAGTAAGAACTGCCCTTACAAATCTTCCTGAATCATTGCATACAAGTTTGTCATACCTGCAGGGAGAATAGGAAATTAACTAAGTCCCAGCTCAGATTAAATAAGCACACAGATGGGATTGCAGACCCCATATCAGTTTGAACATATACTGGAAAAACTGATCAACCACTGTAACTACGGCATTAGTAGATACCGGAGTGGAGGCCTCCCATATATATGGAAACCCTAATAAATTTAAACATGGAACCCCTATTACCATCACAGGACTAGGAAGGCCTGAAATAGCAACCAGACAAGTTAAACTAATGATGAAAACTGGGCAATTACCTAAGAGTAAGATATGTAACCCCTGGACCTGACATTGACCAAGCTCTGGATACCAGCTAAGGAACTGACCCATGGAATGGGACCTCTTGAGGCATGGTCAGCTCTACAACCAATCTCACCAGGAAGTAGTTTTAGAAGATGAGATCTTTGCCCCTTGCCCCAAGGGATTTTGGGTCCCAATCATTTGAGGGGGGAATGAAAGGGTGCTTGTGCTGAAGCCTGCACCCTAAAATATTGCTCTATGTGTTTATTTTGTGTTATCCCCTTTATACTGTTATGCAAGTTATGTTGATACTAGTTAACCAGTTACCTCTAAAGTCCCATCAGCCTATGTAATAGACATGAAAGATCTTGGGGCCAAATGTAACGTTAATGAAATAGGAAGATCTTCCTTGTCCATTAATAGGCCTAACAACACATGGAATTCAGTGTGGGAGGAGCTTGCCCAAGGAAGAGCGAGAACAGAGAGCAGGCAGAGAAGAGAGAGAAGCAGCTTGAGTGGGCGAGGGAGGGATCTGTCTAGGGTAACTTGTTTGTGTGGGGAGGCCTGACTGAAAGAAGGCTTAAGAAGTCTGCGGTGCTCCCTGGACTGGTGATGAGCCCCTTGTTAAGTGTCACCCCTGGTATCCTAGTGATGTTCCAAATAAATACTTTGGTTTTGCATTTGAGGAAGAGAGTTTGTTATACTTTGCAAATCTACCCTGGAACTATGCAAACATATTCATAGAGGCTGCATGAGTACTGCATTGGCGTTACAGAGTCACATAGCTACGTGTCTGAGGCTACATCGGAACTCAGGTCTTTCTGACTCCAAGCCCAGCGCTTTATCCACCGTGCCACCTAAATGCCTGAAGCTTATCTGAGGCTTCCTTTATGTAATTATAGCCAGTGAGTATAGAAAGAATTAACCAAAAAACTTTCACAAAGATATTAACTTAGTTAACAGCTATTTTAAAAAGAAGTAGTTGGCACAGATAATTTCTGAATTGAGCATTTCCTGGATCCAAGGCAGGGGTGGGGAACCTGTGGCCTAAAGGCCTCATGTGGCCCCCCCAGGTCTTCCAGTGCAAATGTTCTTTGACTGAACCCGCTGTGAAGTCTGGACTCCATCAAAGAAATGCATGTGAGGATCTAGAGGGCCACAGAGGTTCACCGCCCCTGGTCCAAGGCAACTTTAGACCCAATGATATTTTTTCCAAACTAGCCTATTAAGAGAGCGGAATCCTTCAGGAAGGTTTGATGAATATGCTTGTCCACAGATTAAAGTGCCTCTGATGTAATCCACAAACCAATACTTAAACCACTGTGGATGCTCAATAGAAATTAAGCAGCAAAATTGCAGCAACTGTGAGGTGTTTGTAAAAGCATCTTGAAAAATGATTTTTATTTGGAAACACAGAGGAAAAGTAGAAAAAAATTACAGCTACTAGAAAAAATATTCCAATTATCTTCAGAAAGAGTTCACTTCCATGCTTACACTGACATCTGGTGGTAGATGACAGTATTAGTGCCACTTTTTGGACTCGGCTTACTTCATGAAATCATTTTCATGCTTTTGTACTAGGTAGGGCTGTGGGAAATAAAGGTCAAAAACTGTTTTCCAGAGAGCACTGTCAGAAAGAACTGGCAGCTACTATAACCAAAAATATTCTTCCTGGGTTTAAGAATGATGGAGAACATATAGTTTCCTTCTTAAACTTTGGAAAACAAGTTCAGCAGCTATTGGGGTGGGTGGGTGGGTGGGTGGCACACCATTTTCCAATAGATTCTGTTGGTCCTGCTGAACACTCTTTGACATTAAAGTTTGGCTTTTGGAAAGATGAAGTGTTCCACGAAAGACTAAATGGTTAAGAGAACAGGAAAATACATTTTGAAATCATTAAAATAACAATTTTGAATAGCAAAGAAAGTTGTTCTTCACAGATCAATAAAGCTTTCAAGTTTTATTATGCTGACATAATAAAATGACTTAAATGACTTAACATAATTTAAAAAAAAGGTTTGTTTTCATTGGTACTATAGTGACAGATTCCTTTAAATTATTCTAGCCATTTGTTAAGTTATTTTACCTAGATTATAGTTTTAAAGGAAGTTTAGGAATTTTTTATGTCACTGGTCCTACAGGGAAAGCAGTAAGAAACTGAACTCACCCCAAATCTTTCTGTTTTCCAAGACATTATTCTAAGTCTAGCTAGGTGGCTCATTAGATACAGAGCCAGGCCGGGAATCAGGAAGACTCCTTTTTCTGAGTTCAAAGCTAGCCTCAGACACTTACTGAGTAACCCCTGAGCAAGTCACTTAACCCTGTCGACCTCAGTTTCCTCATCTTTCAAATGAGCTAGAGAAGGAAACCACCCCAGTATCTTTGCCAAGAAAATCCCAAATGGAGTCAAAAAGAATCAGACAAGACTGAAAACGACTGAACAAAATTCTAAGTCCTGAGATACAGATGACATATCCTTGGGAGTTTTAACATAGATCTCCAAAGTATAAGGTCAAAACTAGAATGCCATGAAAAAAGCTACTGACAATATCCTATTTGAAATCTTAGAACAGTAATGAAAATGGGCACCCACACCTCGGCTAAGAAGAGGCACTAGTTCCATAGATACGAGTCTGTAGCAAGTGCAACTGTAGATCCTACTCATTTAATTGAGCACCTCTCTTGTATTTTCTAATACTGGGAAAAAATGCCTCAGAACTTGGAGCCTAAACTCCATTTTCTTGGGAGGAGGGGAATGGAGGAGTTTAAATCAGATGTAGTATCTGGTTCCCTAAGCTTATGTTCCCTTTCTCTAGAGGTATGAAGGAGCACATGGGTCTCTTTCACCACTGCCTTCTACTGAACTGCTGAGCAGCTGGAAGTAAGGGGCAGACCAATTTTCAGTTACAATGTGAAAAGCTATCCGAAAACAATAAAAGACAGAAAAAGTCATACATACATAGGAATAATAAGAGGACAACTAAAAAAATCCCTTTAGGTAATTGGAAAAATGGAACACTAGAACTCTAATTCTAGTTCTCACAAGGTGAAACTCAGGTGTTCAGCAACATGATTCTGTCTGGGGCCTCCCTGATAAAATGTAGTTGCCAACCCTTTCTTGTACCCTGTACATGCCATTACTTAGCTACCACCAGGGAACCACTAGGGATAAGGTTCTGGCTACAGATATATGCTATATATTTCTTTCTTCCTTGTCATTGGTAGGTAGAGATAGCAGATATAATCCTGTTTTGGACTAGGCAGTTATGTCTATTTTTAGGGCCCACTTTATTTTTTTATATCCAGGCCATATATTTATTTCCAACGATCCATAATTATTTATCTCTTACATGTTTATAAGATGAGGTGAATGGATCATCCCCAATTTTCATATGGTATTATTTATAGAGGCACAGAGGTAAAATGTTTTAAAACAATTTAGACTTATATAAATCCACATTATTATTATACTACTTTTCTCATATTATCACTCTTTTCTCAGAAACCTTTAATCATTCTCCACTGCATGTCGGACAATCTAAACTTTTTAGTTCAGACTTAAAGAAATAATTGCTTCTTTCTTGTATAAATAACTAATTATTGAATCAAGACCAAGGGTTTTCTTCAGGGTCCACTTCAAAGCAAACCTGTATTGCTATAGGGAACTCCCTTTATCAATGCAGTCAGTACTTTCTCTGAAACTTATCGTAATAAAGAGCTGCTTAGAGCACCAACAGGTTAAGTCACAAGCTCTTTCTCACTTCAGTATAATACCTTTCCTACCCATTTCTTTGGAAGCAAGTATGGTCAACAGATGGTCAAGTAGGGACTTGGGGGAGAAAGTACCCTATTCCCAGGGTCACAAAGATATATGTCAGATAGGATTTGAAGCCAAGCATCTTGGTTTTAAGACCAGATCTGTATCCATTATGTTAAACTTCCCGTCAAGCAGAATACTTAATAATAATAAATTTTTAAAAATACATACTTGCCTAACAGGAAACTATACTTGACTCCAAAGAAACGAGTAGGGGAAGTACTATAATGAAGTGAGAAAAGAGGTGAGTATTGTATCCCCAATCCCTAGCACAGTGCCAGACAGTTTAAAAAAGTTTGTTGATTGATCAACTGATTTTATGCAGAAGATAAATGCTTCAGGGGTGGAGCCAAGATGGCTGTATAGAAGCAGGAAAAATCCCTGAGCTCCTCCCATACGCACCTCAAATACCTATAAAATATGACTCTAAACAAATTTTAGAGCTACGGAACCCACAAAGTGAGAGAAACAAATCTCCTGCTGAAGGCAGCCTGGCAGGAGGACAGAAAGGGTCCATTGCAGCATGCTGGGAGCCAAGCCCAGCCCCAAGTGAGCCCGAAGTTTAAGCCCCAGGGCAGCCCTGAACAGCAGCAGCTGCAGTGGACTTAGGGAGAGTGGATCACCAGTAGCAGTTGCAATTTCCAGAATTATCAACCCATAAATGTCAAAGACAAAGTGAAAGGTCAGTGTGGAATTTTGTGAGAAGATGGGGACCAAGAGCACAGTCCTGCCACTGCCCACAGGGTGACAAGGTGAGAAGCTGCAGAGGTGCTACAGCCATGAAACTGACTCCACGTGGCTGCTTCAGAGCACCTGGTCTGCAGATTGTAGGGGAATCAAACGACCATTCAGAGGGTCATTGCTCTTGCTTTAACCTGCCTGGATCTAGATAGCTGTCTTGGGTGGAGGTCCTGGGGTGTGTGACCAGTGAGCCAGAGTTTGTGGGGGCTGTTGAGAAGGTAGAGAGGGCACCCAACTAATAGCTCTGGCAGCTGAGAAAACCCCAGCAATTTGGGACAAAGCTCTCCCCTCTAGAAGCAGAATTCTACAGTGGCAAAGAGCTCAAAAATCAAGTAATTGAGTGGCAACATGAGCAAGCAAAGAAAGCAAAGCAAGCACAGCAATCCAACTTTAGATTCCTTTTTGGAGGACAAAAAGGATCAAAGTATAGAATGAGAGGAAGACAATGAAGTCAGAACTCCTGCACCAAAAGCTTCTAAGAAAAATATGAATTGGTTACAGGCTATGGAGGAGCTCAAGAAGGATTTTGAAAATCAAGTAAGAGATGTGGAGGAAAAATTGAGAAGAAAAATGAGAATGATGCAAGAAAATCATGAAAAGAGAGTCAACAACCTGACTGAAAAAAATAACACCTTAAAAAAGTGACTAACTCAAATGGCAAAAGAGGCCCAAAAAGCCAATGAGAAGAATACTTTAAAAAGCTGAATTTGCCAAATGGAAAAAGAATTTCAAAAGCTTACTGAAGAGAATAATTCCTTCAGACTTAGATTGAAGCAAATGGAAGCTAATGATTTTATGAAAAATCAAGATACTATTAAACAGATCCAAACAAATGAAAAATCGAAGGCATTGTGAAATATCTCGAAAAACCACTGACCTGAAAAATAGATCCAGGAGAGATCATTTAAAAGTTATTGGACTACCTGAAAGCCATGATCACAAAAAGAACCTAGAAATCATCCTTCAAGAAATTTTCAAGGAAAATTGCCCTGATATTTCAGAACCAGAGGGCAAAATAGAAATGGAAAGAATTCACTGATCACTTCCTGAAAAAGATCCCAAAAAAGAAAATTCCTAGCCAGGTCCCAGAGTTCCCAGATCAAGGAGAAAATATTACAAGCAGCTAAGAAGAAACAATTTGAATATTGTGGAAACACAATCAGGATAACACAGGATCCAGCAGCTTCTACATTAAGGGATCGAAGGGCTTGGAATATGATATTCCAGAGGTCAAAGGAGCTAGGATTAAAATCAAAAATCATCTACACAGCAAAACTGAGTATAATGTTTCAGGGGAAAATATGGTCAATTAATGAAATAGAGGATTTTCAAGCATTCTTGATAAAAAAAACCAGAGTTGAGTAGAAAATTTGACATTCGAATACAAGAAGTGGGGCAATTTGGTGGTGCAGTGAATGGAGCACCAGCCCTGGAGTCAGCAGGACCTGAGTTCAAATCCGGCCTCAGACACTTGACACACTTACTAGCCATTTAACTTTGGGCAAGTCACTTAACCCCAATTGCCCTCAAAAAAAAAAAAAAGCAAATACAAGAAGGAAGAGAAGCATGAGAAGGTAAACAGGGAAAAGAAATCATAAGGTACTTATCAAAGTTGAACTATTTATATTCCTACATGGAAAAACAATAATTGTAACTTATGAAACTTTTCTCAGTATGAGGATAGTTGAAGGGAATATAAATGTATATATATATGTATATATACATATATATGTCTATATAGGAGGGTATATGTGCATATGAATATATATGTGAGTGTGTATATATATATGTATACAGGTGTACATAGACAGAGGGCACAGGATCAATTGAATAGGAAGGGATGACATTTAAAAAATAAAATTAAGAGGTGAGAGAGGAATATAATGAGAGGAGATAGGGAGAGACAGAACAGGGTAAATTATCTCATATAAAAGAGGCAAGGGAAAATTGTTACAATGGAGGGGAAGAACAGGAAGGTAAAAGGGAATGGGTCAACCTTACTCTCACTGAATTTGGTTTTAAGGAGGGAATAACATACACAATAAATTGGGTATGCCTGAAGGAAAGTAGGAGACAAGGGCATAAGAGGGGTAATGATAAAAGGAGGGAAGATTGGGGGGAGGATAGTTAGAAGCATACACTTTTGAAAAGGGACAGGGTCAAAGTAGAGAACAGAACAAGTTGGGGGGGGGGGCGCGGGATAGGATGAAGGGAAATATAGTCAATATTTCACAATATATCCACTATGGAAATGTTTTGTGTAACTACACATGTACAACCTATACTGAATTGCTTATCTTCCCAGTAAGCGTGGGTGACGAGGGAAGAAAGGAAAGAATGTGGAATTCAAAGTTGTAAAATCAAATGTTAAAAAAAACTTATTGTCATTATTATTATTCTTTACATGCAACAATAGTTCCCTCTCATGAAGAAAGATATACAGGTGCTGGGGTATGGAGATCCATCTTGTCCTACTGGAAAGTCAGAGGAGGGATTGGGGAGGATATAGGAGAGAGTAGATTGGGGGAGGGGGTATTCAGTGGGATCACTGTTTTGGGGTAGTGGGTAGGGAAAAGACGGGGAGAAAATTTATAACTCAAAATCTTGTGGAAATGAATGTTGTAAACCAAAAATAAACAAATTTTTTTTTAAAAAAGGAAGATAAATGCTTCCACACAATAAAGACGTCAACATCCTCTATTTGGAAAAATGCTTTAAGGTCCCTTTAGGCAACAGTAAGAAAAAAAAAGAGCAGTGGACAAATGGTGTACGGCTCATTTGAAGCCAGGATGGCATGTTGACTTTGAAACTTAGAAAATCAGAAAGTACACCAGGAACTACAGATGTGGTTGAAGGTTTGTCCAAAGCCTAAAACAGCATGGCAAGACCTGCTTATTATACTTTTTTTTCTCTTAAATCTAAATGCTTAGATAGTAGTAGCACCATCTATTCCAAGACTAACAGTTGAAGGAAAAAATTAATGGTGGCAACAATTAAGTCTTTTGGGTTGATCCCAATTTCATGAAAAAGGAGAGGAGGTAATGAAATACTTACCCTTTGCTGAATTTCTTAAATGGTGGTCTTATGACACTACGGCTTTTCACAACACAGTGGCGGCCAATCCTTACATTTGCCAGATCTCCTCGAATAATACAGTCATTCATTATGATTGTCTAAGAAAGAAGAAAAAGCATTTCATTTAGGCAATAGGTAGCAGGATATCTGCTTCCTCCAGAGCTATCTCCACAAAGTATGCTGGTGAAAAGAATATACAAAGAGAAAATTGCTATGAAAGAATATAAAACAACTGATAAATTCATTGAGAGCAATGGTCTATCTAGTAACCATCTACCCCTCAGTAACATCAAGAGATTAATTGTGGGAGGGAATTATTGTTCCCTTTCATGAACTAGTAAATGCTTCCAAACAACAGAGTAAATAGCCTCTATAACATCAAGAGGTTAAGGACATATCTAAACAAACTCTAACTTTCCTTTTATTAGCCCATTATAAAGCAATTCTGTATGAATTTACAAAAAGCCATTACTAATTAAGTTTTTAGTGAACAATTTAAATGCTGAGGCCTGTGAGTAGATATAAATAACACAGCTCTTGCCCTGAAAAAAAATATCTTTTTTTCATTCAATTTTGTTTTTATCTTCAGTTCCAAATTTCCCCCTCCCCCACCCATCGAGAAGGCAGAAAATACAAAATCCATTACAAATATGAAGTCAGGCAAAACAATTTTCTGCATTAGCCATGCTCAGGGAGATGAGGGGAACTAGAAAAAGAAAAAGAAAAAATGCTCAATACACACTCTGAACCCATTAATTCTGTATCTGAAGGTGGACAGTACTTTTCATCACAAGTACTTTAGAGTTGTAGAGGATCATTATATTGATCGGCATTACTTAATCTTTCACAGTTGATTATCTTTGCAATATTGCTGTTAATGTATAAATTGTTCTCTTGGTTCTGCTCACTTCACTTTGCATTAGTTCTTATAAATATTCCCAGGTTTTTCTCAAGTCATCCTCTTCATTATTTCCCAGAACAGTGCTTCTTAAACTATGGCGTGCAATCCCTTATGGGTCTGAGAAAAATTTGGCAACAGTAAAAGGTTTCTGAACACACAATGACCAAAAATTAATTAGAAATCAAACACATAATGAATCCAAGGTGTTTCTCGCAGCACTTACCAGTGTTTCATTTCACAACTTTATGGCAGCCTTGTTCTGCACTCAAAGCATACGCACTTTGCACTTAGCATGCTGTCATGCCATGCAATGCCAATGAACACTGCTGAAACTCGAAAAGGGGTTTCAAGTAGAAAAAGTTTAAGCCCTGTCCTAGAGCACAATATTCCATTACATTCACATACCATAACTTGTTCAGCCATTTTCCTCAGTTTCCAATTCTTTGCTAATACAAAAAAAGAGCTGCTCTAAATATTTTTGTATATATGGGTCCTTTTCCTTTGATCTCTTTGGGGTAGAGACCTAGTAGTAGTATGGCTGGGTCAAAGGGCAAGCACAGTTTAATAGCTTTGGGGACATAGTTCCAAACTGCTTTCCAGAATGGTTGGACTAGTTCACAGCTCCACTGACTATGCATTCGTGTCCTATTTTCCCACATCCCTTCCAGCATATGTCATTTTCCTTTTTGTCTTCTTAGCCAATCTGATGGGTGTGAAGTGGCACCTCAGAGTTGTTTTAATTTTAATTTCTCTAATTATTAGTGATTTAGAGAATTTTTTCCATATGACTATTGATAGCTCTGAATTCTTCTTCTGAAAATTGCTTGTTCATATACGTATCCCATCTAGACTATCTAACTGAAGAATCACTCTTACTCTTATAAATTTGGTTCAATTCCCTATATAGTTGAGAAATGAGGCCTTTATAAAAAAAACTTGCTGTAAAGATTTTCCCCCTTCCCCCACCAATTTCTTGTTCTAATTTTAGCTACACTGATTTTTGTCTGTATAAAAACATAATTTTAATAAAAATTATCCATTTTACTTCCTGTAAACCTCTCTATCTTTTGTCTGGTTAAATATACCTCTTCTGAAAAATTATTTTTGTTTTGTATGATCTCTAGGAGCAAGAAATTCTTTATCTTTATTTTTAATTGTAAAAAAAAAATGCAATTCCTTGTATTTTGCTAAAACAAGCTTTTTAGGGTGCCCACTTTCAATGGCTTAAAAAAAAAATCTGAGACCACAAGTAAGTACAACCAATGACTGTACCTTTACAATCCCTACCTGTAATAAGGACAAAAAGATTTTTCTTTCTTTTTGAATTAAAGTACCAAGAGTTCCAACATATTGAATAAAAATCACAAGTTCTTCATTTGGCACTAGACCACACCCTCAAAGGTAAGAAAACATAAAAACTTGGGAAGAGATAGATCAAACAGACTAAAGACATACACAGTGACTGGAACACTGGTAGTTTATCTTACAGAATAGTATTAAGCCACAGTGAGTTTTAGAAGCAAGGTAATAAATGGAATATTAAGACTGGGAATAGATTTGGGAAAAACTATGCAGGTATTATAGAAGAAAATAACATTAACAAAACAACTCTTAGGTACCACATCATACCTATCAGAATGAATAACATGACAAAACAGGAAAATTGTAAATGCTAGAGAAGATACGGGAAAATTGGAACATTAATTCATTGTTGGTGGAGTTGTGAACTGATCCAACCATTCTGGAGAGCAATCTGGAACTATGCCCAAATGGCTATAAAAATATGCATACTCTTTGACCAAGCAATGTCACTTCTAGGGCTGTATCCTCAAGTAATCATAAAAATGGGAAAAGGACCTACATGTATAAAAATATTTATAGCAGCTCTTTTTGTGGTGGCCAAGCACTGGAAATTGAGGGGATGCCCATCAATTGGGGAATGGTTGAACAAGTTGTGGTATATGAATGTAATGGAATACTATTGCGCTATAAAAAATGATGAGCAGGTGGACTTCAGAAAAACCTGTGAAGACTTACATGAACTGATACTGGGTGAAGTGAGCAGAACCAGCTACACTGTGTGATGACTGACTTTGATAGACTTAGTTCTTCTCAGCAATGCAAGTGATGGAATTCTAATAAAGCTGCTCTCATACCCAATATTCTAACTTCATTATAGGCCTGGCCCCACTGAACAGCAAGCCCACTGTACCTACCTAGTCCCCTCCCCTCACCATGTCCTAACTTCTTCACATATACCTCACTGCTCACTAGTACAACAGGTGTGTCCATGAACTCTTAGTTCCCACAGATACAGCAGGTGTGTCTATGTGATGAGAACCCAGCTCCTGCTCTACCTAGTCACTGCCCCGAATCCCATTCTCACAGAAACATCTAACATCAGTATGACCAGAATGTTTAACCACTGAACCAGAGATGGGACCCCTCCTCCATTACCTAATCCCTTAACAAACTCCTCCTGCCTTTTTAATATTAATCACATTCCTCTATTCTATACAAATTTTGATTATGTAATTGCATCTTTACCCTATAAAAACCCATCTTGCTTTCTCTGAAGTTGCTGGTTCCTCTTAGAACTTAGCCCGCTTCATGAAAGGCATCAATCTCTTTTCTTGTTTTTTTATTTTATCTTATTTTTTTACAGGACAAATAGGGCTTTAATTAACAGAGAGAAGGCACTGAAATTAAAAGTGGTTCAGCAAGGTGGGCTTTCATTTTTTTTTTAATTTCTTGGTATATTAATTTGTTTACTTTTAGTTACAAGATTCAGTACCACAATTCCTTGAGTTTCAAATTTTCTCTCCCTCCCCCCCCATGACAGCATACAATCAAGTATAGGATCTGCAAATACTTTCACATTAGACATTAGTCAGGTTATAAAAAAAGGACTGTATCAGATGGAATGAAAAATGGGAAAGAGGAAACAAAACCAAACAAGAAAAAGAAAAAGATCAGGTAGTTTGCTTCAATCTGGATTCAAACTCAGTTCTTTCTAGTTCTTTCTCTGGATGTACATCTCTCTCCATCCCCATTTTGGGATTGACTTATAACCCTGCACTGCTGAGAAGAGTCCAATCTATCAAAGTTGGTCATCACACATACGTTGTCTATAATTGTGTACAAATTTCTCCTGGTTCTCCTCTTCTCACTCAGCATCAGTTTGTATAAGCCTCTCCAGGTAAATATGAAGTCTACCTGCTCGTTTCTTATAGCACTTTCTCTCTTTTATAGCTTCTCGTTTCTTACAGCAATGTATTCCATTACATGCATATACCACAACTTGTTCAGACATTCCCCAATTGATGGGCACCCCCTTAATTCATGAAAGGCATCAATCTCAATGAATGCCTATACTTGAATGAAGGTGGTTTGACTCTGAATTCTTTGGGACAGTTCCAACACTAAACATCATGAAACCGCAACAGTTTGGGGAGGGCAGAGCCCCCACTGCAACACAAGGACCTAAAACAATTCCAAAAGACTCCTGATGGAAAATGCCATCCACATCCAGAGAAGGAAAGACAGAGTCTGAATGAGGATTGAAGCAGGCTACTTGCTCTCTTTTTTTGTTGTTTTGTTTTTTCTTTCTCACAGTTCCTCCCATTCATTTTAACTCTTCTATACAACATGATTAATTTCAAAATATGTTTAATAAGAATGTATATGAAGAGCCTATATCAGACTGCACATTGTCTTGGGGAGGGGGCAGGGGAGAGAGGCGGAGAAAACTTAAAACTTATGGAAGTGAATGTTGAAAACTAAAAAAAAAAAAATTATTAAAAAAACAAAAGAAAATTACATTAAGGCCTTTATTTATATACCAATTAGGGGGCATAAAAGTACAGGAAACCAGAACTATTAAACCAGAGTTCTGAAACAAAGGGACTAGAAGAATTGGAAAATGTGGAGAGAGAAACAGTACACATGGATAGTCATCTTAACCAAAGGGTAGCATTTGTTAAGAATGTAACATTTAGTTGCCCCATAAATGAATGCAGTTCGATCTTGTCCCTTACCTTTCCATTTAGGACAATGTTTTGGCTTCCACACAGAACTGACTGGCGACTGACTTTGTTTCCAGATGCCTGAGGAAAAAGTAACAAAGGACCTAGGTGAGATCAATGGGTTCTGTGCACTGAACTCTTATCGAGAGAGGGGGTGTACTGGAGTAAGAACTTGATCAAAGAATGAGGATCAGGATAAGGGTGGATGAGGATGACAGAACTTATATATAAGAGTGTGTGTAGGGGAATCAAAATCAACCAATCAACAAATAATGAATTTGTATACAAGGTACTGTGTTACCTAATGAAAAGGAACAAGAAATATTTTAAGATGTAGTACCAGTCCTCAGATGCTCTAGTTAAAGACACAGACAATGGCAATCAAGGACTGAGAAACTGAAATGTATTTTCTCATAGAAACAAATGGTGATTAGGTTCTTAGGCAATTCGGAAAAGCCCATTTAACCTAAAATGTCAGTACCAGTTTTATGCTAATAATACAAAACTTAATCATCATATGCAATCATGTTTCTATGAAGAAAACATTCAGGGGGGCAGCTAGATGGCACAGTGAATAGAGCATGGCCCTGGAGTCAGGAGGACCTGAGTTCAAATCCGGCCTCAGACACCTGACATTTAACTAGCTGTGCGCCCTTGAGCAAGTCACTTAACCCCAATTGCCTTGCCTTGCCTTCCTCCCTCAAAAAAAAAAAAACATTCAGAATTCCAACTTGGGACTCCAGGATCACAACACTGTTAGTCAACTAACCTTTATTAAGCACCTGCTATGTCCAGGCACTGAACTAAGTACTGGGGATACAGAAAAAAATAAAGAAGGGCCCCAGTTCTCAAGGAACACTGTTTAATGGTCTCCTATCTGGGAACATCCTTACTTCAAATTATCTCAGCTTAAAGCTGAAGGTGGTAGCTCCCATACCCTGGGACATGAGCTTCAGTAGGGCAGGAGCTGGGGAATGAGCAACAGCATATATCTATGAGCTAGGTAAAATTTGAAGGAAATTTTCAGGAAACTTTCAGGTCTTCTTTCTTTTCTTCTTTGAGCCCCAAACATAGGCCTTCATAGAATGCTAGAACTTAAGAGAAAATTTAGTCCAAAAGTCGAAACAAACCTATGGAACTGAAGTGATTTGCCAAAGTTCACACAAAAGGCAGGCTGTCTTTTGAACTAACCCTGATGTTCTGATTTCAGGTTCAGTTTTCCTTCTGCTACACAAAGGGTTCTTAACCTAGGGTCCACAGACTGGTTGTGGTTAGATTTGCAGTGCCAATGAACTTGAATGGGAAAACTAGCCTCTACCTGAAATTTAGCATTTCCTTCAGTTATGTCCATTATGAAGGTAGGTAACAAACATTCTTAAAAGGGGTCAATAGGCCTCACCAGACTTCCAAAGGTACCCATTACACAAAAGGTTTAGAATCCCTGCATTACATCACAACTCCATTCCAAAGCATTACTGATATTTCATTTAAAAAGCAGCTTTTTGACAAGTCCAGCATTCTCAAAAGGAAGAAGGAAAATTTAGTAGTCTACTCAGCACTGATATTTTAAAGTCCTTTTATATTTTATTTTTGGAATATACTACTAGGTCTGCTGCTTTCAACTATCATCTCTTTTGCTAGTCAAAGGTTGAGATGGAGAATAAGATGAACTACTGTGCCTTTGAGATTTTGTAAAACTGTACATATCAAGTAACAAAAACCAGACTGGAAGTAAAGGGTTCCCTTCCCAGCCCTTTTCTCTCTCTACTCCTTTTTCCACTCCTGTTTAAAACTTATAGCACATAGGTGCTAATAATGGGTTTCTGGAGGAGTTACTTAAAGGAAAACTCTGCTGCATTTCTGGGGAAAACTGGGTTCGGGGGCCTTTTAGGTATTATTCAAGGCTTTAGATAACAGCATAAGTTTGGGGAGGAAAGACAGCATAGGGACTAGAATACTGGGGCTACAGAACTCAGCCTCTTGGAAGCTTCGAGGAAGAAGTTTACTCTCCCCATAAGTGCTACCACTAATGCAGACCCTGAACTAACAAGATGAATGAGGTGTGTGGCCACTGCCAAGTAGTGGGCATGGAAAAGGAATTCCTGTGGCAGACCTTCCCATGCCAAGTTGGATGCATGCACCATATGTAAAACGTTAACGAACAATACAAAATGTGGATCCAGGAGACACCCAAATTTAACAAAGAAAGACAAGCAGAAAGCATCTCATGGTACAGGATTCGGAGTCAGGAGGTCTGGGTTCTCATCCAAACCCTGTGCTTCCTCTTGTGGTCGGAGGTAAATCACGTCCCCTCTCTGGGCCTCAGTTTCCTTATCTGTACAACGCAGATGCCTCTAAGACTCCCTCTGGTTCGCAGGGTCCGGGGTGATTTCTCCTCCAAACGGAAGAAGGAAGGGGCCGGGCGGTGAGAAAAGAGCAAAGGGGAGGGGCGGCGAGGAGAAGCAGGGAGGCCTGTGCCCCAGGGGTGACAGGTGGCCCGGACGAAGCTCAGACCTGGGGAGGCAGGACGCAGGGGAGGGGCTGGGGCTGCCCGGGGATGGGCGGGGCGCACCAACCATCAGCGGGGAGTTTACCAGGACGACCTGCCCCCTCTAGCCCCCGCCCCGCTCCCTGCGGCCCAGCGTCGCCCAGCGCACCGTCTCGATGTACTCGGACTTATTGTAGAGTAGCTCGCTCAGCTCCATACTGCAACCTCCGTCTCCCAAGCTCCAGTCTCCCTTCCTCCCGTTTCCGGCCTCCACCGTCACTTCCTGTCTGGAAGGGGAAACGCCTATCCCTCCCTCCTTCACTTTCTCCATTCGCTCCGCCCCGTCGGTCGATTGATCCGCGCTCCTCTGGCTGGATTCGATCGGCAGTTCGGCGAGCGGCCCTTTCTGCCTGGGTTGAGCTGGCGGGAGTTGGAAGGGCTGGCGCTCGCAGCTGGGCTGGGGGTTTCTCGCGACCTCGGCGGGGCTTGGGGCGCACTGTCCCCACGAGCCGGAGTCGTCGGGGAGGAGGCACCCCCCGTCCTCCCCTCTTGGCTGCAGCCATGGACGACTCGGTGGGGAAAGTGCTCAGCTGGGAGGAGAAGGAGAAGGTGCCCGGCGGGGGGTGGGTGGGAAGGGGCCTTGTGATGGGGGTGGGGTTAGGTCGGAGGGCTTTCCTCTCCATCTCTGCGATGCTGAAAGTGAACCCTCGGGGTGGATCTCTCCTTGCCCCCTCCCCCCGCCCCTCTTCGCCGCGGACCTCGTGTTTACTCCTAACATTTCCTTGGCGCTTTAAAGCTTGCGGAGGGCTTGGCACCTGCTGTCTGATTTACTCTTCTCCCGACCCCGATAGAGGCTGCCTTCATTTTAGAGCTGATAGGCCCGACGCCGAGGGGATCCCACAGCATAGCTAGTCTCTGACGCCGCATTCGGACTCAGCTTCACTGATTCCTAGTCTGTAGCTCCATCGCATAATTCCGCCCCTCTTCCGGAGAACGTAAGCGCCTCGAGGTCAGGCGACTGTGCTGGTTTTTTATTTGTGTTCCCAGTGATTAGCACAGAGCCTTGTACTTAATCTTCAGTTCAGCAAGCACTTACTGAGCACCTACTGTACACACGATGGTAAACGCTGTGCGTGCCAAGCCCCAAACAACTAACATCCTTCTTGTTGGCTTGAAGTGCTTGTCCCGGAACGCTCATTGTCTCTACCCCCCATCCCGAGGAAGGGGGGAAAAACCTGAGGTTAAGAGGAGAAAAATCCAGGGAATGTGATCTATTCAGAGAACTTCAGAAACCCCCAAATCAACCTGCATGCTTCCCTTGCTCTCACTGCAAAAGCGCTGACACTTCCTACTTGGGCCAGCCCCTTACTGCTGTCTGGGTGGCCTGCCAGTATTTCTTTGGTGTTTCTTTTGGAAATGTGTAATTCTAGATTGGTGCCTTTCTCTCTGCAGTTGAAAGAAAAGCTGGCATTCTTAAAAAGAGAATACAGCAAGACACTGGCTCGATTACAGGTAGGACATTCTTTTTCAGAGAAACAGATGCCGCCTTCACAAATGACAGTATTATCATGCTGCTTATTTTCACTTTAGTGGAATAAGCATTGAGGAAACTTACTTTTATTAAACTTGCTCCTGGTTTTGTTTTGTCTAGCGTGCTCAAAGAGCTGAGAAGGCAAAAAATTCTTTGAAGACTGAACAGAATTGCATGCTTAAGCAGGAAACCTCAATACAAACAAATTCAGGTAAAAATTAACCAATTCATTTGTATTTGCTTAACTCATTTGAATTTTTTGGGATATTATCTTACAAACAAGACAGAATTTTTTTAATGTTTACTCTTTATCTCAGCTTTCAGATACAAATTTTGGTTAAGATGGGGCAAGGGAAGGAAAAGAATTTAGGAAAGAAAGAAAAAGAATTTGGAAAAATGGGTAATTCTTGATGAAGTATGGGGGAAAACACTTTTTGTCAATGAAATTAATTCCTTATGTAAATTAGCTTTAAGATTATGGTAACTAGCAAGCTGTTCAGAGTTTGAATGTAGTACTATATTGTAACCTCTTTAAGGGTTGGGGAAGATATTTAACTTTGTATCTTCCCACAACCTACCACAGTGCACTAAACATTCAGAACTTATAACTATATATTATTATAACTTAGAACTATATATATATATTCAGAACTTATAGCTAAATATTCAGAACTTAGTGCCTAACATGCTAGTCATAAACTATTTTTGTCTCCCTAGAGCCAGAAGACAAAGTATCTCTTGGTGATAAATTAGAAACATGTACAGTACAAATTGATGCCTGTCTTAATGCAGAAACCAAGGAGAAAACAACTGTTGCACTTGACTTTGAGCCTGAGTTATCGAATGCTGGTGATGGCTCAGGAGTATGTCCTGAACATATTGATGATAACTGCCAGGAGAATTTCCTTTATAGAATCACTGAACCAGATAACAAGAAAAAGCAAAATAAACAGCCATTGAATAGAATGAAAACCCAAAAGAAGACACTAGTATCAAAAGAAAGTGAATCTTTCTTTTCCTCTGATTCACTTATAAATGCTGGACAAAGACAACAAAAGCAAGTGTTTGCTACAGAAAATCCAGAGTTATCAGTGTTTCAGGTAAAAAATCACTTTTCGTGTGGTGAGAGGGAAATCCAGAATTCTCACAGACCAATCACAGAAATGAATGAATGTCTTGTTGCTCCAGCTAATGAACTCAAAAATGATGCCAGTGCAATTTTGGAAGAAAATAATCTTCCTGAGAGGGCCACACTTTCTTTACACAATCCTTTGGATGACAGTAATATACAGCAACTTGAGTGTGTTCCTCTTGAAGACGTCTGTGATAACTATAAACTGACTACCCAGTATTCGATGAACCTTATTCATGGTTCTCCTAAAAAATTAGAGGAAGGAGAGAAAGAACATGTTATCTCTCCTGGTGACCAGATGATAAATGTTGATATGAATGTGAATAAAAAGATGTCTAGTATTCTCACCTTGCCATCAGATGACAGAGCATTTTCTGCAAATGAGCGCAATCATTCATTAAGCAAAAACACACATTTTGATGAACATAATCATAGCTTGAAACCTTTAGGATCTTGTAGTAACATACTTGATAGTAGAGGTGAAAGTTTTCAAAAGAAAGAGGTCCTAAGTGAGACTGCGAACCCTAACATAGAAATAATCTCTCCTGTTCCTACAGAAAATCCATTAAATTCTTGTACAGTACTTGATGGTCTTTTGTTTCCTGTGGAGTATTATGTTAGGACAACACGACAAATGTCAAATTGTCAGAGGGCAGTAGACCTGGAAGCTGTAATTCAGAGCCAGTTAGGTGTAAAAAGAAAGGGATTTAAGCATAAATGTAAGCAGGTAACTAAAAATTTAGATCTGTCCTCCCAAGAGCAAAGTGAACTTCTGTTATCTGACCAGGGAAATTCAAGTAGTCCTTTCCAGAAGTCTTTCTCTTCAGCCACTGAAGGCAGTCCTGCTGCTCTGCCCACTAAAGACAATGATTGTGCTCTGAAAGCTTGTAAAAGAAAGGGATTTAAGCATAAATGTAAGCAGGTAATTAAAAATTTAGATCTGTCCTCCCAAGAGCAAAGTGAACTTCTGTTATCTGACCAGGGAAATTCAAGTAGTCCTTTCCAGAGGTCTTTCTCTTCAGCCACTGAAGGCAGCCCTGCTGCTCTGCCTACTAAAGACAATGATTGTGCTCTGAAAACTTGTAAAAGACGATTGAGTAGAAGACACAGAGGGAGAATATTCTTTTGCAAAAAAGGAATAGATGATCAGGACTCAGAGCTGCAAGTTTCTGATAATCTGGATATTAAAAAACCCAAGGAAGATGTTGCCTTGTTCAAAGAAGCTCCAAGGAAAAAAGAACGTGTTCAGGGTAAAAAAACAGTCACCAACAAATCAAGCTGTATCCTTGCTAATGTTGACAAAAAAGCACCCACATCAATAATACAAGGTATTGCATGTTCAATTCTTTAGGCCTATATTAGGCATTTGTTCTGTTCCACAAAAACCAGAGCATGTTAAAAGTCCTTCCAAATATCATCTAATTCACTGGGAGGAAGCTGTAACTAATGCTAGAGATGATTTGGGGACCAAAGCAATTGTCTGTCAGTTTGAGAACTAACTGACAGAATTTTAGCTGTCCTCCCCAGCTTGGTAGTTCAATGAATGGGTAGTTCAATGGTTGTGCTTGAAGTCAGGAAGAACTGAATTCAGATCCTGCCTCAGATAAATAGTAGTTATGACAAACTGGGCCACTTAACCTTTCTCAGCCTGAGTTTCCTAATTTGCAAAATAGGGGTTAATAATAGCACCTACCTCCCAGTGTTGTTGTGAGGATGAATTGAGATAACACAGTTTTGCAAAACTTAAAATGACACATAAATGCTGGCTATGATTATTAATAGTAATTATGCACTAAAAAGCTCTGAACCTGTGCTTTTTAATCAAGTATTTTTACCAATTTGTCTAGCCTCTCCAGGACATAAAAATTAGGAAAGGTGGAGATGCTTAATAACTATATCTCTAAAGCATTTTGAAGTTTACGAAGTATTTTCTTCACAACGATCTCATAAGATAGGTAGTGCAAGTATTCCAGTTTTATGGATGAGGAAACTGAGGTTCAGAGAGATCGTGACTTGTACGAGGTCACACAGTGTCAGAACTAGGACATGAGTCTTCTGTCTGGTTTCTTCTACTGTGCCTGTCCCATCACAGAATAATAAACTTTCATTTCTGTTAGTGTAGAAAATAAAATTTACTAGGACTAGTCCAAAAAAGCCCCCTGATTTGGGCAATTTTAGTCCATTCTCCTAGGAACCAAGCATGTAGTCCTCATGTTTCTACTGATTCTTCCTTTTCTTCCATGGTCCCCATTAATATTTCCAGCCAAATCCTAGATCAAGGGATATCTGTGTCTCAACCTCTCCCATACTTATGTTGAATTGATCCTCAGTGCAGTTTTAAGAATAGTGTGATGTATGTTAAAAGTAATATAGACTCAGGGTCTTAACAGCACAGTATTCTGTTGAAGTTTAAGTGAAAGATGACTTTTGTTGCTAGAAGGTGTTCCTGCCTTTCAGTAGTGAAAAAAAAAAGATAGAAACCTTACTTTCAATATTGTATAACTGTATAACACTATGGTGTTATAAAAAATGATCTAGGGATTTGAGTCCTATCCCAAGGTATTAGATAAATGGCTACAAAAATCTATCAAAAGTGTTTTTCCTCTCAGGTTTTAATTTATTTTTTTCTTTTTTTGTTAGGGAAACAAGATTATATTCAAAATAAAGACCTTCATTCTTCAATTGGTAATGACTCCTTCATTGTGGATAATACCAGTTTTGATCTTTCTTTTCATCTTAAGAATGAGATACTCAGTTTTGAGAAGTTGTTGTCAGGCATCAACATCACTGACTTTGACTTGCCTGATGAGAACTTTGGTTTTCTTAAGCTTGAGAAATTAAAGTCTTACTCAGCACAACAAATTGAACCCTTTGATTCTGGAGCTGGTGGAAAAAAGTGTATTGATGGAGACTGTCTTATTTTGGAGGAACTGGTGCCTAAAAAAATAGTTACAGAAAAGGAGAATTTAGCGGGAGATGTTATTACTGTAACAAGAAACTCACAGCCAAAAAAACCAAAGTGTATTCCTCAAAATATGCTACTTTTCACGCCTTCTAGTACTAACCTACCTGGCACAAATAACCAGCTTGAAACAGATATGTGTTCTCCTGTTTTCCCTATCCTAGGTGCCACACCAGTTTTTGGCTCTCAGATTCACAGTGGAAATGTGGCTTCAGAAATTACTGGACCTACTTTTTGTACACCTAGACATACTAACTTGAAAAAACAGAACAATCTTACTGGAGATAATCAGTGTAACAATTCACCCAATGCATTGAAATTTGATACTAATATGCATTCATTAGGTGGGGAAGTAAAAAAACAGCCTGACCAAATAGTGCCGTCTTCTGAAAAGAAATTTGACAGTGACTGTGGTTCCCAAGAAATTCTTCCATCTGTTGACTCAATCACTTTCAAAGAAAGACCACTATTGGAAAGCACTTTCCAGGTATGATTTTTCATAAAATTAAATTAATTCTTAAATTAAAAATTTAAATTAAATTAAAAATTCTTAAATTAATTTAAATTAAATTAAAAATTAAAATTCTTAAAAAAAAAGGATTGATGCCTTTCATTGTTATATTTATTTTCCAATATATGCTTCCCCTCACCTCAAGTAAGCCATACCTTGTAACTAACATCAAAAAAGAAAGGAAACTTTGTAGTTTCCTAATGTAGTTTAACAAAACCAACCAATAGCTCTATCTGCAATATTCCCATACTTGACTTCTACAATGAAGAGAGGGAAATAAATTTTCCTGACTTTCTTCAAGGTCAAGCTTTGTGGTATATACTAATTTCAGAGTGCCCAATTTTATTTTTCTTTCCATTTCTATTGTCATTATATATGTTGTTTTCCTGCTTCTGTTTGCTTTACTCTGCATTGGTTCCTGCATGCCTTCTCATGGTTCTCAGGCACATAATAGGTGCTTAATAAACGTTTATTGATTGATTGCTTTAATTCTCATTTGTCATTTTTTATGACTTAGTCATATTTTGCAGCATTCATGTAGCACAATTTATATAGCCATTCCCCAATTGATGAACACTTTATTTTCAAATCTTTCTAAAAGAAAATTACTGCTATGACTATTTTACTATAGATGAGACTTTTCTTTTGGACTTTCATCTCTTTGGCATATATCCCTAGAAGTGGGATCTCTGGATCAAAGGGTATGGATATTTTAGTAACTTTCTTAACATAATTGCCAATTGCTTTCCAAAATGGTTATACTGATTCACAGCTCTACTAACAATGTATTGGCATGCCTGTCTTCAAAGCAGTCCAATATTGACTATTTCTTTTATCTCTGTCATTTTCCTGAGTGTGGGTTGAAACCTCAAGAATTGTTTTGATTTGGGTCAGCTAGGTGACAGTGAATAGAGCACTGGCCCTGAAGTCAGGAGGACCTGAGTTCAAATCTGGCCTCAGACACTTAACACTTACTAGCTATGTGACCTTAGGCAAGTCACTTAACCCCAATTGCCTTGCCTTCCCCCTTCAAAAAAAAAAAAAAAAGAATTGTTTTGATTTGAATTTCTTCCAAGCTGCCATTCATGTGGTTAGTTTTCAATTTGTCTTTGGAAAACTATTTATTTACGTTCTTTGACCACTTATTCACCACTCTTAATCCTTGTATATCTTGGATATCAAGAGATAAAAGATTCTTTCCTAATCAACTGCTTCCCTTATTCTGGTTCATTTTGTTTGAGGAAAAGATATATATATATATATATATATATATATATATATATATACATACATACACACACACACACATCTATATATGTGTATATATATATATCTGTATGGGTTCCTTAACCTTTTTTATGTCATGAACCTCACACAGACTTGGGAAAGGGGTCCATGACATAACAGTCTGGTTAAAACTATGGACTTCTTTCAGAATAATATTTTTTAGTGCATAGGTCAAATATATAAGATTACAAAGGCAACAATTATGTTAAAATAATTATCAAAATTCTAAAAAATTCATGAACCCCAGGTTAAGAACTCTTCCCTGGTATAAGATGTATGTCTAAACCTAGTTCTTAACAAATAGGGAGTTTCTCCCAAAGTTTATGTTCTTTAGTTTATGTAACACTGAATTATTGAGTTTGATTGTTTCTGATTCTGGCTTATCCTGTTCCACTGATCTACTTTTCTATTTTTTAACCAGTACCAAATGATGATTACTGCTTTATAATATAATCTCAGGTCTGTAAATAGCTATTCCCTTCATTCCTACTTTTTTATTATTTCCCTTGAGATTCTAAACCGTTTGTTTATAACAAACGAATTTTATTTAGCTCAATAAATTACCCACTTGTTAAACAGGCTTTGAAGGAATGAAAGTAAAATGTCTATTGAGTAATAATTAATGAGCTCTTGATGAATTGGCCCTGAAGTTAGATTAAAACATTGGAAATGTCCAGTTAGAAAATGTTTTTAATGTGTTCTTTTGATATGACTAATATTAAGCCTTAATTATAGTTGTACGGTTCACTTAAAATTCATCCTTAAAAATTGAAAAGTTGTTTTAAAAGAGCTGCCTTTTAAATGAAGACATGTCACTGAGGCTTACTGCTCATTTTAGAAAGAAAATGAAAATATAGGACATTGAAATTTTAATTAATGTAGATATAAATTTTAAATTAATATGGTGACTTCTTTCTCCCCGCAGACTAAAGTAGCAGAACATCCTGCTGAAATTTGGTGTGATAGTTTGAAACTTGGTAACCTACAGCTACTTTCACAGTTAAAGGTCAGAAGGCTATCTTCTTTTTTGTTTTTTGCTTTTTTGGGAGGGGGAGGGCAGTTGGGGTTAAGTGACTTGCCCAAGGTCACATGGCTAGTTTTTTGTGTTAAGGCTGAATTTGAACTTAGTTCCTCCTGACTCCAGGGCTGGTGCTCTATTCGCTGTGCCACCTAGGCCTCCTTCCCCCCCCCCCCAAAGGTTTTTTGGGGGGTGTTTTGGTTTTTTTTTTTTGCTTTTTGGAGGAGGGAAGGCAGGGCATTTGGGGTTATGTGACTTGCCCAAGGTCACACAGCCAGTAAGTGTTAAGTGTCTGAGGGCAGATTTGAACCCAGGTCCTCCCGATTCCAAGGCCAGTGTTCTATTCACTGCGCCACCTAGCCACCCCAGAAGGCTATCTCCTTTACATTATAACGAATTAGATGATTTCTGAAGACAGAGGAAAATATGATTATGCTACTGCCCTACATTTAAGAAAGTACATAAGTATTTTTTAAATTCAAGTACAGTTGAAACTGAAATAACATCAGTTCAATCCTTTTTCTCACCTCCTTTTTCTGTTAAAAAGGTTTTCTTATAAGGGATATGGGTATTTTAAATGTTGTCTTTTCAAGGGTACTTAGCTAGTTTAAACATTTTAAGTAGAATAGGTTTTGTGCCTCAGTGAAGGGAGATTATAGTGTACTTTCCTTTTATATGTTCTAGATTGTATTGCTTGTCCCTATAATCTTTTTGCTACAATTTCATTTAGCAATCCAGTGAATGTTTAATTGGTCACTGGATTACAGTGTCTAATTGAACCAAGTATAGCTATAACTTCCGATTCCTGAAAACTGAAATTAGAGTTAACATGGTAGGTAATTCCTGAATTAGCCCTTTTTTTCCCCCTAATCTCCATGCTTTGTAGATGGTATTTTTGGTGTGGACATGCTCCTATTAAAGTTAATTGTAATTTTAAAAGACCACACCTATAAAATAGGGAGTGTCATTCTCCTTGCAAAAAGATCTTCATTTTACCAAAGGATTTACCACTAACTTCCCTTTAAAAAATTTTTAGAAAGGATTTGTGACTGGGAGTCTGCTAAGTGCTACTGATAGAAATGCAAAAGCAAACTTAGTTCTTGCCCTCCAAGAGCTCATGTTCTAATTGGACAAGGCTATAGTGTTAAGGAGACTGGTGGCCAGGAGGGGGCACTTTAGGGTTGAAAATTACTGGGATGGCTGTTGAGGCCCTGTAGATTAATCTGCTTCTTTCTAGGATTAACAGCTGAGTTAACTTGGCTCCAGAACTGAAGGAATAGCAAGGCTGCTGGTGAGTTTGTTGTATCCAGGGAATAGGAAGAGTGAAGCATGGCTTTTAAAATAATAATTATCTTTATCTAGCTATGTCTACACCAAAAATGCCATCAGCTGAGATTGGAAGAAAGGGATAATCCAGGATCTGCTATTATGTAAATGAATTCACTTTTCATGGCAGAAGTCAAGTCCAACTGCTTCATCTTAACCATGGAGGGTAGCTGAGAACCAGAGGGGTTAAGTGACTTGTCCTAGATTGTAGATATAGTATGTGGAAGGAGCTGGAGTTGCAATCCAGGTCCCAAGACTCCAAATTCAAAGTGATTTACCTTGCACACTATAGCTTAGTTCCTCTACTGCATTTATCATAAGATTTGACTTATACTCTTGATTAGGACACAGAGCAATGTATTTTTACTTGCTAATACTTAACATCAAGTTTATTATCCTTGTAGTCATGAAAATGAGGGCAAAACATTATACTTAAAGCAGGTAAATTCTTGCAGATACCATGCAAGCATCCTCTTGCATTTCATATTCTTAAAATCTTAAACTACTGTTTGAAAAGGTTTTCTTCTTTAAAGGCCATTTGTAGTATAAAAATAGGTGTCAGTCTTGTACTGGAAATTAGGACTTAAATGTTTGTGTTCAAGTCAGTGTACCTGGAGTATCAAGCACTGTTGGGTGCTTGGGACATACAAAGATGATGATTAGGATAAAATCTTATTCAAAGCTTAAGGCTCTTCCAGTACAGTTGGCAAGACCCACGAATCTAATTTTCCTTCTGCCTGAATAGAACTTTAATTTAACCCTCTACTTTAGGGTCTTGTCAAATTATCACTTTTGAATGGTTTTTTTGGCAGCGTTATCTACATCGAAGATTCTCATAGGCTACCTGTCTACTCCTTCCCTGAAGCATTCGTACAGACATCCTGACAATTGGCCATCAAGCCTCCACTCGGATGCCTTTCATGATGAGGAATTAGTAAAATTTACATAAAACAAACAATATTATAGATGGCAGCAGAGAGCTACTAGTTTTGGAGTCAAGAGACTCAGCTCCTCAACTTTGTGTGACCTTTTGAAGTCATTTCAGTTCATTTTTATAACACTTGTATTGCCTGTTCCAAACACAGGGTTGCTATGAGGGAAACGCCTCATAAACCTTAAAGAATGATTTAAGTATGTGCCCTTCACAGTAACTCCTGTTCCTCCTTTGTAACAGAATCCTTCAGATTCCTGTTCTGTGGATGTGAGTACTGTGTGGTGGGAAGTAACTGGCTGTAAGGAGTCATGTATCATAACTGCCTGTGAATTTACAGTTTCTCTCTGGAAATCTCTGGATAACTGGCAGTGGAGAAAAGTTTACACATGGCACTTCACAGAGGTAGGAATCAGAGATGTTTATAGGTGGAATTGACCATAGAAGGAACTTGATTTGCCTAAGGATAAAGAGGTACAGCTTACCCACAAAGCAAAAATTGGTAAGCAAGAAAGAGTCTAAGTCTCTCTTATTATACAGACCCCACTTAAAGTATTTGGGATTTTGTCAGATTTTTTATTCAGCTTCCTACATTTGTTTTTACAAAAACTCTTCTTTCTAAAACATGATTCTCCATGTTATATTTGTTGTTGTTGGATCACAGAACTCTTTGCTCTTTACCAAGCCTTTTTTTTTTTTTTTGCTTTTTGGAGGGGGGGATGCAGGGTAATTGGGGTTAAGTGACTTACCCAAGGTCACACAGCTAGTGTTAGGTGTCTGAGACTGAATTTAAACTCAGGTCCTCCTGACTCCAGGGCTGATGCTCTATTCACTGCACTACCTAGCCACCCCTACCAAGTGCTGGTTCTTTCCCAGAGTTTTGTTCATAACCTCTGATAACACTAAGAAAAGAGATATTTGTAGATGTGTAGTATTTGGGTTGGGGTGGGGGCAAATCACTTTATTACTCACTTCTTAAATTTTGGGAGAATGCTCTGGCATTGTAAGAACAAACTAGAATGTGATCATTAGGAATTTTGGAAATTTAATGAAATGAATGAAAAATGAAATAAATAAAACAGTTAAGAAATGGTTCTTTTGTTGCTGTTTGATTTAGATTCCAGTACTACAAATTATTCCACTTTGGGATGCTTGTAATCTTGTGTGTGTTGCTTTGGGACATCTAGAAATTAGAGAAATTAGGTATGTAAATGTAAAGCTATGTTTTTTCTTTATTATTGAAACAGTAAACCAGCAAATTTTTATTGAGTACCTACTATTCTCTCTTAAACATTAAATACATATTTATATTGTGGATTTTGAAAGGATTTTGAATTTTCATTGAAAGAGCAAGACCTATAAACTCTTAGGCATTAAAATGGCATTCTTGGATTGCAGCATGTTTTAGTAGAAAGAATGATTAATATGTAGTCAAAAGAGGCCTATGTTAAAATTTCATCTCTGATCCATATTAGTTATTTGACCCTGATTTTTCTGAGCCTTAGTTTGCTTGTCCAGAAAATGGGGGGATTAATAATACTTGTTGTGAGGGCAATGTTCTATAAGCATTAACAAATCTGAATCAAAAATGGTTTCCTTTTAAAGTGTGAAGTAGAAAAGATACACCATTTCTTTTTTTTTTTATTTCTATTTTTTGCTTTTTTTTGGAGGGGGGAGGGCAGGGCAATTGGGGTTAAGTGACTTGCCCAAGGTCACACAGCTAGTAAGTATGTCAAGTGTCTGAGGCTGTATTTGAACTCAGGTCCTCCTGACTCCAGGGCCGGTGCTCTATTCACTGCACCACCTAGCCGCCCCAAGATATGCCATTTCTACATTTCCAAAAAATTCCTTTCCGTATTTTAATCTATTCCTCATATATACAAAATTTTCCTTATGTTTCTTTCATTTTGATTTGGTTTAGATTATTGTTTTGTTCTGATGATGAATGCTTAAAGCAGTCACTCGTAAAATCTGGAAATATAAAAGCTGTGCTTGGACTCAGACACAAGAGGCTTGTCTGTAGTAATGGAACCCTTCATGATCATCAAGTAGACCTCATGACCTTTTCAGCATCTGGAAGGTAAAAGAAGCATTGCTTACATAGATATTTCTTTTTCATTTTATAAGCTAAGGAGCTAGTTTGGTCACAGGGCTTAAAGTATAAATTGAAAGACAAAAGGGTGGTTTCCTTGTCTTATGAGTGTACCTAGAAAGAGCAAAGGACAAGCTTAGCATTTATGGGGATTTTTCCAGAAATAATTCAGATACATAGGTGGAGGGGCCACAACAGGTGAAAGTAGTGGAATGGAAAGGTTGAGAGATAACTGGGAGCTCTGGTAAAGCTAGGTCTGTTAACAGCACAGACTTTTCTGGTAGGGAAATGGGGAAAAATTATTCAGGAATTAGAAATTATGTCTTTGTCCTTTTTTATCTTGAATAATATTAGAGAGTTACCGTTATTCAGTTTTCTGTTTTCTATTTCATCTCTGACTTGGCTGAAAGGAAATAGGCAAGGAAAAAGATAGAAATATTCTGTTTACAAAAGAATGGAATTAAATTTCTACTTTGTTATCAAATAATCTTTGAAATAACGAATGAATCCTAAGTGTCTATGCCACTTTTGGTACATAGAAAGACTAAGTTCTTTCTTTTTAGTTCTTATACCCTTAAAAACATGACATTAAGAACTTTTAAAAGTGTTTTCTGTTATTAAAATTTTGTGGTTTGAACTTTTTTTGAGTGCTAGATTAGTTACTGGATAGAGTTCAGTAGAGAGACTTGCCTAGGAAAATCTTTGGTATGAAGTTCCAATTCTTAATATTCTTTAAAATATAGAAGTAAAGAAAAACAGACCTTGATGTCTCCAGAAGAAACCATCTTGGCTTTTGCTGAGGTTCAAGGAATGCAAGATGCTTTGCTTGGCACAACTCTGATGAGCAGTATTGTTATCTGGTAAGTTTTCCTTTTGTGGTGAATTTTGAAGTCAATGTGCAGTAAAATTTCATTAATTTGTACCTCATGTGGGAAAAGTCACTTTGAATTATAGAATGTGTGTGTGTGTGTGTAGGTTACTTTTTATTTCCAACAAGAAAAATAATCTAGTATCCACATTATTTTTTCCATTGTTTTAATTCATGCTTTTTGTTTATGCTACATTATATTTATTTTTCAATATATTTCTCCACCACACTGAGCCACCCCTTGTAGTAAAGATTAAAAAAGAAAAAATGAAAAAAAGCAATTTAGCAAACCCAACCAACACATCAGCTATGCCTGATAGTGTAAGCAATAATTCCATACCCATAGTCCCTTACTTTTGGAATGAAAGAAGGGAATTGATTTTTTTAAAAACTTTTTCTCTGGGGTCAAATTTGGTCATTATAATAATATATTTTTGAAGAAATACAATTTCATTCTTTTCAAGTATGTATAGTAATCAGAATTAATTTTTTAAAGTTTTTGAGAAAATTGAGATGAAGAACTTTGATAGTAGAGTCTTCTGACTGACCACAGAATCAGGGAAGTGCCTGGACTATTGTCTTACAAACTTTATCTAAAATCTGGAAATAGAAAAGACAATTTGTACTAACAATATAAATTGTTCTGTAACAATAGGACAGTTTATAATTTTAAAATGTTTTTCAGAAGCATGGTGAAAATCATTGTTGAAATAAAAGAGTCTTTTGTTGTTGCTAGAAGACTGAGCCATTTTATGGTCAAAGAGTTTTGTTTTTGTTAATGTGATAGGGTAACTTTTGCCCAGAAAACCCGCATCCATTAATCTGCATATAATTTCTGTAGAACCTGAGAACATATGTGATCCCTTTGTAAATCATACTGTTGGTCTCAGTGATTATGACCTTTCAACTTCCATCTTTAAAGTGTGGGTGTTTTGAATAGAGGCCCTTAGCATTAGTACACTAGGGGATTGTTGACAGTAGAGGAGACAGTGTCGATAAGATAGTATCCCTGACTTTATAGAGTTTAAGATTGAGGATTGGAGAAGGTAGACAGAGGGACATTCATGTGACCCATGACCAAATATTCAGTACAGTATAACATAGTGTACAGGAGAATTTCATTTAGAAATGAGAGCTACAAAGTGCTATGTGAAGTCAGAAGAAGGAAAACCATTTCCTGTTTGGGGAGGATCAGGGAAAGCTTTGTGAACGAGGAAGCCCACAATGACCTTTATCTCTACGTGTATGACATCTCATGATCTAGAATATGAGGGCAGAATGATGGATTTAATCTTCAGACAAAATGATGTGCTTGCTTTTGCTTCTTTCTTGACTTAGGTCCTTCCAGTTAGTTCATTTAGGTATTCTTGAATGAGCAAAGGACAAAGGCCTCCTTGCCTTTTAATAAGACCTTATAAATTATCATATGTAGTTAATATGTATTACATTACTATCTACAGCTTGGCTTATTTTTTAACCACATTTGCCCAAAGTTTGTTCTATTTTCACCTTTCCTTTTGATTTAGTAACCTTATTGTATCTCTTTCCCATTTGGTTATGTCCTAATTACACAGCTCCATCTTCTCTTTCAAATTCATCCTGTACATTTTGAATACATTATTACCCTTCTCAGAAAATATTTTCAGTGGTTCTAGGTTG
The DNA here is from genome assembly GCF_028583685.1 of Petaurus breviceps papuanus. Taxonomy (NCBI): domain Eukaryota; kingdom Metazoa; phylum Chordata; class Mammalia; order Diprotodontia; family Petauridae; genus Petaurus; species Petaurus breviceps. The sequence goes on from NW_027185627.1 coordinate 3,299,749, forward strand.
CTAAGATAAAATGGACATCTCTCAGATGAGTATTCATGATTACCCTCAGTCTGGCCATGACTTACATCTCCAACCTTATCTTTGAATACTTTCCTCCATGAGTTTTTCATTATTTGAACTCTCCTAACTCCAGAATTTACCAAGAAAATTACCATTTCCATATCTGTTCATTTATCATGGTATTACCCTTTCAGCATCTAATACCTTTTATTTTGTTACTTGTATCACACACACACACACTAATTAGCACCTATTAGTTATACCAAGAATAAATATATGAATTTGTGCCTGTGTATATGTGTGTATGTAAATATGAATGTGTATGTGTCACTGGTGTGTGTGTGTGTGTGTGTGTGTGTGTGTGTGTGTGTGTGTGTGTACAAATAAAAAGTGCTGGTGGTGCCCAGAGGGAGACATCACTGTTGTGAGTAGCCTTCACGGAAGACTTGAGTTGGGCCTTAAAGTAATAGTAGAATTTGTATGGGCAGAAGAGAGGGTGAGTGGGGAGGAACAGGTGGCATTCCAAGCTAGCAGAGTAGTGTGAGCAAAGATAGAAGCAGAACACAGTGAAAGAGGGGATTTGGGGGAGTAGAAGGATTACTAAATTTAAGAATCTACATGAATCCAAAAGGCATTTATTAAGTGCCTCATATTGACAAGGTTCTATGTTAGGCTCTGGGGATGTAGAAGAAGTTGAAATCATTAGATTTAGACCTACATTATAGAGGTTGTTTAATGCTAGGCTAAAGAATTTAGACACTGTCTTTTAAATGATGAGGAACCATTGAAGATAGGGAAGTGACATAAGGAAAGCATAACTTTTAGAAGGCTAAATCTGGCAACAGTGTGTAGGATGTATTGGGTGGAGAGGAGACTGGCAGCAGGAAAAGCTGTTTTCTTAGCAACATTTAGGAAGCTAATGCAATAGACTGAGAATAAGGTGATAAAACCTGTGTTATAATGGTTGTGATGGGAATGGGAAGGGAGACATGGATGAATATTAAGGAAGAATCTACATGAGTTGTCCCACTGATTAGATATTAAGTGAGAATCAGAGATGACTATGATTTAGGCTATGAATAACTGAGAGGATGGAAGAAATAGGGAATTTAAAGGAGAAAGAGCTAGTTTGGAGGTGGGGAGAGGAGATTTCCCTTGTTTAGTTTGAGGTGATGGCAAAATATCTAGTAGAAATACTGTACAGTTGGAGAAAAGCTATTGTTCAAGAGAAAAATGAGAGACGAAGATAGATTTGGGAGTCCCTAGTGTAGAGCTCATGGTTGCAGCTGTGAAAGCAGAAAATCACTGAGGTAGTGTTTTCATTTGGATGATAATTAACCTTACCATAGTTGAGTAACATCCCTACTTCTTTTCTAGCCTAAAGAGTCCAGGTTCCTAAGACAGGCCTGTACAACCTTTAGCGTGCCAAAGAATTTCCTCTACTTACAAAGGATGTTTTCCTCTTCATTTTTCACAATTGCTGAAACCCTTTGGCCTCCTGCAAGTATAACCAGTCCACTGGCCACAGGTTGGGCAGGCCTGTTCTAGGAAGTTGAAAGTAGAATGTAGGGAAGTTGGTGCTGTAATTAGTTATTCATGCCCTAGTTCTAAAGTGAAGTTCCTCTTCTCTCCCTCCTCCCCCCATTTAATTCAATAAACATTTTATAAGCACCAAATACCACAAAGTATCATACTAGGTGCTATGCACATAAAAATAAAAGTAACCCCTCCCCTCAAGGAGCTTACTTTTCTCTATGAAGTTTCAGAGAGAACCCCGGTGGCACCATTCTGAAGAAATACCTGTGCAGCCAATTTTCTTTCCCCCGGATTCCTAAACAGACCGGTTTCTGCTCTGAGTGATCAATTTCCTATTAGTTTTTATAACTAATTAAAGCTAGGTGGAGGTTCTATTACATTTTTGCTTTCTCATTTCCTATCTCTTATTTTGCCTTCTTTGTTTCTCTCTGTATCCACATGTCGTTCGTCTTACTTTTCTGAAAGTTCTGTTATCATCATTCAGAAACTACTAGGTGGTACAGTTAGTCAGGAAGACCTGAGTTCAAATTCAACTTCAAGACATTTATGGCACTGGACAAGTCACTTAATATGTCTGCTCCAGTTTCCTCATTTGTAAAATGGGGACAGTAATAGCACCTGCTTACCACGGTTTTTGTGAACATCAAATAAGATTATATTTGTAAAGTGCTTTGCAAACCTTAAAATGCTATTTAAATGCTAGTTTATTGTTAGTGTTATTATTATCATAACATGTACCTTTTGAAGGCCTACTCAAGTCTCCCCCATCTCCTGCAGATGAATCCTTTTGATTCTTCCTCATTCAAATTTGTTAGTAAGGGAACTTCTCAGACTATCATGTCTTAGAAAATTTAGACATCACAAGATACATTATACACTCAAAAGAGTTGGAAAACTCTAACCTTGGCTGTGTGTTAATCTCCTGAACCCAATAGAATGAAACGCTAAAATATCCCTGTTAATGGGATTTTTCTTTTCAATTCTTAATGACACAAAAAATCTCTGTTTAGAATTGTGTCTGACTCTTCGTGACCTCATGGGATTTTCTTGACAAAAATACTGGAGTGGTTTGCCATTTCCTTTTCCAACTCATTTTACAGATGAGGAAACTGAGGCAAATAGGGCTAAGTGACTTGCCCAGCAGTCCTATAGCTACTAACTATCTGGGACCAGATTCAAACTCAGATCTTCCTGACTCCAGGCCTAGCAATTCTATCCACTCAGTCATGTTAGGTGTCCTGTGATATAGTAAATACCACCCCAGTTTAATGTGACAGTTTAGCTGAATTAGAGAGCTAATGTATAGACCTATAATTGACTTACTCTATGGCTATAAGCAAGACTAAGGTAGTCCGTCCCTTAGTTCTTCAGTAATTTATTTCATGGGGATTTTGTGAGAGAATGCATAATGTGAAATTCATTCAGTTCCCTAGAATGAAAGTAATGGCATTCTTTCTTGAACACTAAGTTGCCTATTTAAAGGTGTAATGCCAGTGCAATACCCATAGCAGCTGCTATGAATATGCATACATATTTCTAGGGTAGATTTGCAAAATATAATAAACCCTCTTCCTCAAAGGCAAAACCAAAATATTTATTTGGAACATCACTATTAGGATACCAGGAAGTAAGATTTAGCAAGGTACTCCTCACCAATCCAGGAGTTCCACCATCTCAAAAATTCTTTCTGTCAGGCCTCCCCACAAACAAGTTCCCCTAGACAAGTTCCTCCCTTCTCTCTGCCTCATTCTCATTCTCTTTCCCTTGGGCAGGCTCCTTTCATTCTAGGCTCCATGTGACTCAGGTTGTATCACAGCTGTGAGCTGGGCCAGACCTCAAAGCCGGTCACATAGGCCTATTAATGGGTGGGGAAGATTATCCTATTCCATTAACATTACAAAAGGTTAAAAATTCTTGTTTCATTGGTATTTAGGAATTTAAAAACTGGTCAACTTCTGAAAAAGATGCAAATTGGTAATTCCTACCAAGCTTCAATCTGTCACAAAGCCTATTCTGATATGGTATGTATCTTTGTTAAATTGTAGTGCCTTATTTGTAAAGGAATAGGAACTTAATAAACTTAGTCTCCCATTTCCTTTATTTTAGAAAAGAAGGTAAGTAAACCTGTTCTGGTGTCATGAAGGTCATTTTAGAGCAAAGTAATAGAATTCTTTTTATAGCTATAAATTCAGTGACTCTATAAGGTATAATAGCTGTAGCACAAGCTAGAAATAAAGTTGAAAAGTGTTCTCTCTAATATTATCACCAGAATCCTACCTGGCTAATACAATTATCTTATTTGCTTTTAATAAAGCTGCCAATTATGCCTGATTGTGGTGAGTGTTTTAGTGATAAGAATTTTTTTTTGTAGTTCTAGTTCATTTAAAAAATGTTAGTTTTCAGCATTCATTTCCACAAGATTTTCAGTTCCAGATTTTCTCCCCATCTCTCCCCTACCCCAAGATGGCAAGCATACTGAGATAAGAATTTTTTTTAAAAGAGTGGTTAATTAGTCTCAAACTCCTCTATATCTTCACTCTTTTTTTTTTTAGTTCTTTGTTTTTTTTCCCACATAGAAAAGTTCCAATATAGAAAAGAGAGAAGAATGTTTTATATGTGGTGTATTAGGCCATCCTTGATTTACAAGTGGCCATGAACATGAAAAACTCTTTGAAGCCACCATCATTAGTAGTGACAGCCCTGGCAGGTTCAGTAGCTACAGGATGTCAGCACTGCCATACCATAGGGAGATAGCAATTCTGATATCCAGAGTTGAAATATAAACACATTTCCCATAAAAAACACCCTTTGGGATTGTTGTTAGGTTTTATAGTACCATTAGTTCCAGGTTATAGTTCATCTATTTCATGGGTAAAATAAATTTTTTTTTTGGCCGATCTGGGAACCCAGGCACTATAAATACTGTTTTTTTAAATGAGAAAATGCATTCTAAATTCCAGACAGCTTACCTAAAAATAAACCTTTGATACAGTCAGTATGAGTTGGAGACTATGTGCATTGAATGAACTTCAGCATGTCTCAGTGTCCTGAATTTATTCACTCCCCTTTGCCAATTTTTCAATGAAAAAAATGGAATGTAAAAATAGCAGTAAACATGTTAGACAAAGGGATGGAGAAATGCTGGCTGTGGTATAAAACTGGTGGTTGGTATGAGTAAATAAAATTGACTATTTTAGTGGATGGCCAAGTTGGAAGGACAGTGTCCTTCTCCCATGTTGTGTCCTGACAAGACAGCTGGTGTGTCCTCGACTGAAAAATGTCAGGGAAACCATGAGCTCAAGTATCACCTAGTCCAGACTAACAGTGGGTTTATTTATTCCTACTTGAAAAAAGCTAAATCAGTGGTTAAATCTTAGATATTAGTAGCTATGTTCTCATCATTAACATTTTATGGAACAATCCAGCATCTATTTTTTTTTTGCCATCAAATTATTATCTTAAAAAAATTTTTAAAATTTCCTAATGGTTTCATTGACAATCTATTTTTCCTTCCAAATTAGGGGCTCCTGTTTGTTGTTTTGAGTCATCCTCATGGCAAAGAAATCGAATCAATGGGAACTCCTATATTTCGGTTGATTGTAATTAATCCTAAAACAGCCCTTAGTGTTGATGTACAGCCCTACTCACTTCCCCAAGGCCATACTGGAAGGCAAGTGTACAAAGGGTATTATATAAAGTCTTGTGTTTCTTAGGAATTATTCAGTCTCCGGAAGATTTGGGAGCAGGGGAAGAAGTAAGGTAACCATTAAATTCCTACATGTAAAGAAGCAATAGTAGAACAACAACAATAATAATATCTGACTTTATAGAAAGAATACTCAGAACACATTGCAAATATTTCATTTGATCCACAAAACTAACCCTGGCAGATAAGTGCTGTTATTATCCCCATTTGACAGAGGAGGAGTTGCCTAGAGGCAAGCAGGTTTTTTTTTTAATCACTAGTCTAATATCTGTAGTATCCATTATATTTTTTAACCATGTAATCATTCATTTATTATTTATTATTTATCATGTCACCTAGGTGCCAAAAGGCAAGTAGTTTTTTTTAATCACTAGTCTAGCTGATTATCCATTAATTCTTCTTATGCAAAGTCCACCATGAGAGTGTTATATAAACAATAGGTAGAAATATGGCAAGTTTGTAAATTAAACTCTAAGATCCTTATGTTTTGATGCTATTCTCATGTGGTTTTATTGGATTTTAGAGCAGTGCAGTTTACTTTTTGCATGTGAGCCAATTTCATCATTTGAGCCAATACATATCTCTTCTATGCCCTACTCTCTATATTTCCTTAAAGAAAACTTAAAAAACACTACCATCACACCACCTGCTTGGAAGTTGCATTCTAACTAAAAGCTAGATATTTGTGTTTTATTTAGCAACAATGAAATTCTCCACTTAAAGAAATTTTGAGAAAAGGTTCTTTATTTTGTAATAGTTTATGTAGTGTTCTTTGCTTTGAAATCATTGACCTAGTGTTAGTCTCAGTTCATGGTCTCCTGATGTAGCCTGAATTGTTTCTCTGTCATTATTTTAGGAAATATTTAACTACTGGCACCGTACCATTGATAATGATATTTCACAGAATTTCCTTGGGGTGGAAAGTACTTATTTGCAATGTATCACTTTTTATTGTCCCAGTAGTCAAATCCTCTCTTAAGGCGGTTGTTTTTAGAATGAAATTTCTCTGAAAATTTAACAATACAATGCAGTCATTTTATCTTAATTTGGTATTAAACCCCTTTAATTGAAATGGCAAATTTCTTTTTATAAGGCTCTATACATATAGGTATATTCTGGATTTCCTGTCGTATGCACTATCCTAAATCAGGAAATTGAAGAAACTATAAGATTTAGAGCTGAAATGGAAGAGAATAGAATAGAGAAAATCAAGCCCAATCTCCTTATTTTACAGATGTGACTTGAGGCCAGAAGAACCAAAGTCAGTTGATCAGTAAACATTTATGAAGTACCTATACTATGTGCCAGCCACTATGCCAAGCACTGGAGATACAAAAAGTGGCAAAAGACAGTCCTTGCCCTTGAGGAGCTCACAATCTAATGGAAATGACTTATGTAAAGTCTTACAGATAGTAAAGAGCAGAGTTGAGATTCTAACCCAGATCTTCCCACTACATATTCAACCTTTTTCTTACTTTGGCATTCTACTTTAGAGGTCATCTAGGCCAAATGAAGCAGTTTTGTAGATGAAGAAACTAAAAGCCAGTGAGATGGTAATCCACTTTGCAAATTAGCAGAAGACAGTGCATTGTAACGCAGATATGTGGATGTGTCCAAGTATATCTCATAGTTGTCAAAACAAATCCTTCATCTGAGATTCATTTAGAGATAAGTAATTTGCTATGGACACTAGATCAGCATTGAGTCATGCTGTGTTTTTGTCCACTTGAAGGGGAAGTAAGTATTCTCTGAGTTGTGTTAATGTAATTTAAATGCAGAAGTTATATTTTGTTTTCTATTCTTGGTATCAGGTTTCTGGATGGTGAGGTGAAGGATAATTTAGCAGCAGCTGTACTAACTTCTGGAACAATAGCTGTTTGGGACTTGTTTCTAGGACATTGTACTGCCCTGCTTCTGCCCAATTCTGATGGAAATTGGTCTTTCGTTAAATGGTCGGGTACAGATTCTTGTCTACTAGCTGGACAGAAAAATGGAAGTGTGTTTGTGTACAGCTACATATGAGGTTAGGCCAAGAGGAATGCAAATGGATTCATGGACAGACGTGAATGCCTTCAATACCTCTGGGATTGTAACTCAAAAGGAAAGTGTCATCATTTTGAAGCAAATCAAGTATTTTTCTGCTGATAAATTCTCCCACTCAAAAAGCTGAGGTAGTTTCATTTTAATCTTGTTTATTTAGAAGAAGTTTATTTTTGGTTCTGGAGAGTATGCTGACTTTGAATGTTTCATTAATACTGGCTTTTTTATTGTATAATTTGGCTGATATCTTTTCTCGGTTCCACATTTGCACTGAAATGGACAATCTAGCTGATAACTTAAACTTGAAGTACTAATAAATTTTAGTTTTGTAACATTCTGCTTAGAAAATAATTTTTCCTCCATTTACCTATTATAATAAAGTTTAAGAATTCTAGGGAAAGGGAATTTTTATATAGTCTCTGCAATTAGTGACTCTTCAAATTTGGTAATTTTTGGTTAGCTTATTGTATTATGGTGATCTTCAGTTAAATACCTTTTATCTCCTATTCCCCCCCCCCAAATCGAACAACACCCAAAGAAACCCAAATTTAGGAAAATTCTTCTATTTGGCATTTAAGACCCTTTACATCATGGCCTCACTCTATCTTTTAAGTCTTTTTTCTAAAATAAATTTTTATTGATATCTTGTTTTATCATGATAATTTCTCCCAATATCCTTACCTTTCCTTGAGTGCCATCCCATCAAATAATTTTTTTTTTAAGCAATTGGGGTTAAGTAACTTGCTCAAGGTTACATGGCCAGTTATTTCTGGGTGTGGTGCTAAATATCTAAGCCCGGATTCTATCCCCCAGGTCATCCCGACACTGGGGTGCTCTTACTTGCTGAGCCACCTGGCCGCCCCTAAGCAATTGGGGTTAAGTAACTTGCTCAGGGTTACACAGCCAGGTGTTTCTGGGTGGGTGCTAAGTATCTGAGCCCAGATTTGATCCCCAGGTCATCCTGACACTGGGGCTGATGCTCTTACTCACTGGCCACCCCCATCAGATAATTTTTAAAGAAAAAAAAAAGAGGAAGAGACAAAACCCCCCAGTAAAACTAATCAGCTGAAATGTATGCAATGTACCATTCCCATGAAGCACTCTGCAAAGGAGTGGGGTTAGGGTATCTTCTCATATCACTTATCTGGAGCCATGCTCATTCTTTGAAATTTTGCACATTCGGTTTGATTGTTTTGTGGTTGCTCTTTCTATTGACATTGTTATAGTCTTGTACATATTTTCTTGGCCCTATTTACTTCACTCTGCATCAGATAATGTAAATTTTCCCATGCTTCTATATATTTATCATATTCATCATTCCTTACAACCCAGTAACATTCCATCATATTTATGGGTCACATTTTATTTAGCTATTTCCCAGTATATGGAAATTTACTTTGTTTCCAATTCTTGGCTACCGCAAAGTGTTGCTCTAAATATTTTGGTATATATGGAGACTTTCTTGTAATCAATGGCCTCCTTAGGGAATAAGCTTGGTAATGGAAAGTTTGAGTCAATGGGCATGAACATTTTACTTATTTTATCTGTGTAATTCCGAGGTGCTTTCCAGAATGTCTGTACTGACTCATAGCTCTACCAACAATGTACTAGTATGCCAGTCTTCCCACAATCCCTCCAACACTAAATGTTCTCATCTTTTGTCAATTTTGCAAATTTGCTGGGTGTGAGGTGAAATCTAAGGATAGTTTTGATGTAAATTTCTTATTAGCAATTTGGAACATTTTTTCACATGGTTGTTAATAGTTTGCAATTGTTTTGAGAATTCTTTGTTCATTCTGTTTATAAATGCTAGATACCAAACCCTTAATAAATTTGATACAAAGATTTTTTTCCCTATGACTGCTTTTTTTGGGTACTAGATGCATTGATTTTATGCAAAAACTTTTCAGTTATCTCTTTTAACTTTTGTATCCCCTTATTTACCTGTGTTTGTTGGGCAAGTCCCTTAGCCTGCTGGAGCCTCAATTTCCTCAAATGAGAAAATTTGACTTACAATTGAAATATTTTCACCATGGGGATGTTCAATTATTAGAAGGATTGTCACTTAGAAAGATGATGGTGCCCTCAATAGTAAATGGTAATTGGGAAGAGGGGAGGATTCAGAGGGAAACATAATGAGCTGTGTTTTAGACATGTTTAATTTGAGATGCCTATGGACATCCAGTTTGAAATATCTAAAAGGTAATTGGTGATGCAGGATTGGATCTCAGGAAATAGAATATCTATCTCAGAATCATCTACATAGAGATAATAATTGAATCTATGTGATTTGATGAGATTACAAATGAAAGAGTATAAAGAGAAAAAAGTAGGGGGCCCAGGCCAGAATGTTGGGACAGACCTTCACTTATGGGGAGGGAGAGTGAAAGTGAAGAGGTGAAGGAGATGATTGTGTTATGAACCTTCATGACTGGAAAGATGGTGGTATCTTCTATGGTAATATGGAAATTGGAAATGGGAGAGTTGGGGAGAGAAATAAATTCAGTTTTGGATATATTGAGTTTTAAGAGATCTACTGGGCATTCAGTTTGAGATATCCAATAGTTAGGGTGGCTAGGTGGCGCAGTGAATAGAGCACTGGCCCTGGAGTCAGGAGGACCTGAATTCAAATCCAGCCTCAGGCATGTGACTTTGGGCAAGTCACTTAACCCCAATTGCCTTCCAAAAAAAAAAAGATATCCAATAGTTATATTCTAGACTGGAGGTCAGGGGAGAGGTTAGGGCTGTATAAACAGATCTGAATCATTTCCATAGAGATGTTAATTAAATCCTTGGGAGCTGATGAGATCAGCAGTCAAAATACTACAGAAAGAAAAGAGGAGGGCTTAGAACAGAACCTTGGGGGTAACCTATCATTATTGAGCATGATGTGGATGGGTGTAATAGGGGAAAGAGTAGAAGATGTGTGAATGGTGTGAGACAAAGAGGGAATGAAGAGGAACTCACAGGGAATAACTTCAATTTGGGGGATGAAGTATGAGTTATGACCTATAGCTTAGAAAGTGTTTGGGGGGTGTCATAGGAGGCTGGAAGGTAGTAAAGAAAATTTGCTACAGTTTATGGTGAGTGTGATAATGAATGATTTAGAGAGGAATACAATGATTACCTTTATGTAGTGGGTGTCCATTTGAGATTAGGTTACATACGTTTATAAAGTACCCAGTCTGCATGACTTCATGATTTTCTACTTTGTTCAGCACCATAAGGATAGGAATGAAGGAAGTGGATGGTGGGAGCAACGTGAAAAGCTTAGAGTTAGTTACTTGAGATCATAGGCATTGGAGCTGGGAGAGATCTTGTAGTTGACCTTGTCCGACTCCCTTGTTTTTTAGATGAGGAAATGTAGGGGAGGTGAAGTAAGTTGCCCCCAAATTACACAGCTCCTAGATGAAATGAACTGACTCAAGGTTTTTCTACTTGTAAGTAGCAGAGTCAGGATTTGGACTGAGGTCTTCTGTGCCCAAATTTTGTGGGGGGTTTTTCTCAAGCTATTCCGATGAGGTTAAATTGATTAAATCTAACCTCAAGTTAGCCCTCTTGGCACCCCAGTACTTTAATTTCCTCCCCCTCCTCCGTCCCCAACTGTTTCCTCTTCTTTGGTTTCTTTTGTTTCCTCGTCTTTGCTTGTTAACTAGTAACTAGATAATAATAGTTTAAAATAAAAGGTGGTGTTAGGGAGTGGGGAGAATTTGCATTGTAAAGCAGGGATCAGAACTCTAAAAAGTCTTTAGATCTAAAGCAATGGCTCTTTAATGGTGAAATTTCTGGCTGGAAGCAGGTTGATGGAGAGAAAGTTTTAGTGCCAATATTTATTTCCTTGTGAAGTTTCTATTCTAATTTGTAGAGGGAAATTGTGGGAAAAGATGTAACTTGGGGAACAGTGTCCCCACATTCTCCCAGAAGTGCTGGACTCAAGATACAATATTAAAAAGATTTCCATGGTTTTTAGTGCAGTGCAGATTATTAGACTAAGTTTTGTTGACTGATTGGAAGGTTGGTTGCTTTTATTTAGGCTGAGAGGTTCTAGGGGTGAGAGGTGCTTTATTTTTTTTTCTTCTGTTGGTTTTTTTTGTTGGGCAAAGTTGAGCCAAGAATGATTAAATAATTTAGCCATAGGCACATAAAACCAGTCAGGACTTGAACAACCAGGTCTTCCTAACTGCAAGGTCATGCCTTTATCCGTTTTATCCTATAGCTCCGAAAGGGAGATAAGGGGTTAACATGGTTAATTCCAGAAACTGGCATAGGACCGTGAGAAGGTAAAATTCTTAAGTGTATCAGACCACTGTGAAGAAATCGTTGGAAAATATTTCAGCAACTACTATGGGACTAGCCCTATATTAGAAGTCACGGGAAGTGCAAAGAAATAGCATTCATTTCAAAAAGCATTTATTTTGAGCATCTGTCATATGTGTTTGGGAGAGATGATATAGACAAAGATCATTAAGAGGACACTACAAGTCTGTATGTGCAGAAAGAATGATGCAGACACTAGTTGCTAAAAGATTTCAGGATGGGGGGAAATTTCCAGTTGAGCCTCCTAGAAGAAGCGTTAGTGCCCCAACTAGGCAAAGTCAAGTCTTTAATGAGCCCCCTGAAGGGAATCTGGGTGGGTCTACTCTAGGAACAGTTCTTTCTTTGCCTCGGGGCAGGTAGCTTTAGTTATGTCTGTTTCCATTTGGTCAAACTAGGTTACCTGCCCTGCCCTCCTCGTGGGCTGGCGGTGTGGATCAGTGTGAAAGGAATTTGTTGAGAGGTCAAATGTAAAAGTACTGGAAGGTAAAGGCCTGTCCCTCTTAGCCTGACCCTCGGCCCTCCTTGCCCTCCAGCCACTGCCCAGATTTTAAGGATTTGAGCGGACGGGCCGGCCTGCTCGGTGGCACGCCGGGAGATGTCGCTAGCTCCTCCCCCTCCATGAATAATTAAGCGAGGGGGCCCGGGAGCTCCGCCCCCATCCGCGTTGCGTGGCCACTTCCGGCAGCTCTGTAGAGGTGGCGAAGCCTGCGGACAGAGCACAACGGTGAGCAACTCGCTCCGCGGCCACCTCGTTGGGGAGCTTGGGTCCGATCCTCTTCCGACCCCCCAGCTCCCTCCCGGGGGTGGCATCGCCGTCCTTGCCAGTGGCTCGGACCCCTCGCCATGTGTCCCCTGGGAGACTCCCCGCGGGCCCAGAGCGAGTGGGTGGGAAGGGGTGAACGGGGACCGAAAAAGTAGGGAGGGACGGAAGGAGCCGGGTGGCGTCCCGCCCCGGCCTTTGGGCTGCGGGGCCTGGTGACGCGGGGCCGGACTACGTTTGGGGGTGGGTGGGAATCACCCTGGCAGGGATCAGGCCCGGGTGGGGGAGGGGGCAGCCACCGAGCCGCTGGGGCGGGATGCGGCGGGGACCAGGCCGGCCCCGGGGAGGAGGAAACAGGGTCCAGAAGGTGCCCGACTCGGGCCGGGCCGGTGCGGAGACGAGCTCCCCCCGACCGGGGGCTGTATCCGGGCCGGGCCGGGCCCTGGAGGGCCGCAGCCCGGCGAGCTCCTTTGCCCTCGTCCTCAGGGAGAGAGGAGCTCGGCCGAGCAGGAAACAAAAGCTCATTTCGTAGAAGGAATGTTCCGCAGGAGGCGGGTAACCGCAGTTTACGGGGAAAGTGAAGGTTTGGGGTTTCTGTTGCTGTTTTTGAAAGGCTCTCGGGGCTTGAAGCCCATTCAGGGGTTTTGGGATTTCCTGTATAATCAGGATTAAATGCACCGTTGGAACTTGGCATGCCTGGGCCCTCGTTAGAAACATTGGGAGATACTGAGCTGGATGGGACCTCTGAGGTCCTGTTCTATTCCCTCCATTTAGAGATGAGGAAACTGAGGCAGAGGGAGGTGAAGTGATGTTCACGGTCACTTGTAATAAATGTCAGGCATTTTGAATGAACCGACCTCCTCTGACATCACATTTTGTGCTTTTTCATATTATACCATGTTGCTTCCTTTTATCATCAAATATTTGCCTCCTTGGCCATGATTGGGGCCCAGTGACCCAACCTGGCCTGTGAGAGGCCTGTTGTAGCCAAGTCAGGTTCCATATAAGGTTGGGTACAAAGTGACAACATTTTAGCTTCAACTCTCAGGACCATCCTGCTGAGTTTTGTAGGAATTATTATCAGCATTGGTAGACAAAAATCATATCCTTAAATGATGAAATGTGGTTTTGCTATTATGCTGAGTGTTTATATAGTAAATTATGCAGACCTTGTCTCTGCATCTTTGAGGTTTTTAGTGAACTCCTTACTTTTTCTTCATCAGTAAGATAATACACTTTTAGTTATTTGAATTTTTTCCCCACTACCTTTTGCACACCTTTGTGAGAGTGTTAGATTATAAATCTCAACCTTTTGTATGTGGCATATGGGAAATAATTGATCTGTTCAAGGAATTACACTAGTGAGCTTGACCTCACTGGCACAAAGCTAAACAGATTGCCCAATATAGGCTATTAAAAAAAAGTTTGCTCTTCACACACTGCCAAATTTTCGCAATGCCATATAAATTGTTTCTAATTAATAAGTTTGTTTAATAACATATAGCTGCTCAACTGTACTATATTAGTGTGGTGGTTATACAGACTTGTCGAGGATGGATAAGTAGAATTGTTAGTTTGATGATGTCACTTTAACCTTTCCTCCATTTTAATATTTGTTGAAGGAGAATGGCATTTCCATGTAGATTATAATGTGAATCTAAACATGTTTTCTGGTATGTTTTAATTGAATGAAAAAATGTCTCTTTAGACTTATGGAATTATTTTAAAAGGAAGCACAGTAAGTTATTAAGTGTATGATATAGAACTTGCTTGGGAAATAGATCTTTTTTTGATCTCTCCATAGTAGTTCTTTATATACTGAATACATATTTTTAGTGGTTAATCCTTACCTTAGGTGTTCCACTGTAGAATTCTGATACTCACTCTACACAGCTGCCAAAGTGATATTTCTAAAGCTTAGACCACTTTTCTTGCTTATAATGTCCTAATGGTACCTGCAATTGCCTTTTAGGATAAAATACACACTTCCCCGTTTGGCAGTTGAAGCCCTTCACAATCTGACTCCAGTCTACCTTTCCAGGCTTATTACACATTCATTACTCCTCTTCCAGAACCATACTGCCTTATTTGCTGCTCTTTGTATAACAATACATTTGTACTCTATGCCTTTGCACCACCTATTCTCCCACCCCACAATGCCTGGAATGTACTGACTCCTGCAGATGTACTTATTAGATATCTGACTTCCTTCTGTGCTTAAAGTGCTGTTTCCCATCAAAAGTCTTTTTATATAGATACCCTCCCCTGGAAGGAAGACTCCTTGCGCCTTGACTGTTTACTTCATATCTTTTTTTTTTTTAAAGCAATTGGGGTTAAATAACTTGCTCAAGGTCACACGGCCAGGTGTTTCTGGGTGGGTGCTAAGTGTCTGAGCCCGGATTCCATCCCAGGTCATCCCAACTCTGGGGCCGGTGCTCTTAACTTGCTGTGCTACCTGGCTGCCCCTACTTCTTGTTTTGACTTATATGTATGCATGTTGTTTCCTCCATAAAATGTATGCTCCTTAGAAGGTAAGAACTGTTTGGTTTTTGTCCCCAGCATGTAGCACAGAGTTGTTTGTCCTGTGTTCAAAGAGGACCAATGACATCATGGGTAATGTCTTGACTTGTGTATGAAATTAGATTTAAGTGAGGCAGAGTTGTACGAAGTCATCAGCTTCGACCTTTTTTCCTGAGTCATCCAAGTCCAGTGGCTGGACAGAAGTCAAGATGAGTGGCAATGTCCCAGGATGCAGTGTATTACCTTGGCATCTTCTATGTCTGACAAGCTCTCAGCACACCATAGTGCCTGCTTCACCCTCCTTGATGGCCAAGGGAACAAATTGTTCTCATCTGTTCTCATCTCATTCTCCTGGAGAAAGTTATCAAATGATTGGGGTAGACAGGCCCCAAGCCTATCAGTAAGTGGTGCCTGGTGATTATCCTCAACCTAGTGTAACCCATCTGTCGAGATAGTTTACTGGGGTATTACTACTACATATACTTTAACTTCTTGCAGCTGAAGATGAGAATTGGGTGAATCAGGTGGACACCAAAGGTTAATGAGGAGCCCTGAAAAGGGCTTGGCAAGCCCTCACACCAGAGGTACTGGTTCTCCTGAACACCTCATATACCCGTTAGCACAAAGTAGGCAGTTAATAAGTGCTTGTTGATTGATTGTAATCTTTTTGTTCTTTAGAGCCAACTAAGCTCACTTGACAGGGCCAGGTGCTCCTTATATTCCAGTACTAAACCAAATTGTTAAGTTCCAAGTACTTACAAGTTTCAGAATGAAGTTGAATGTAAACTTCCAAGTTCTTGGGCTAAAAACTACCCAGTGGATTTGGAAGTGGGAGTAGCATTGAAAACTTGATTTCATAAAAAGCTTTTTCTTATTTTGGAGAAAGATGGTAATATTTCTACCAGGGTTAACTTGCTTTTCTATTTTCAAATAAAAAAAGTTTTGAGTAAAAGTGAACTAATCATTTTAAGCAGCTACTTGATGACACTGAAAATCTTGACTTCTTTTAATGTATTGAGAAAGGAAACTAAATATCAGCCATGAGTTCCTTTTTTGTCCCTCTGGGAATGAGTTTGGACTCTTTGCAGAAGACCCATGATTGTGAACTTCTGTAGGAATATCTGTAGATAGGAAACTGAATTTTAAAGGAAACTTTACCTATATAATAACAAAAACAATAATAATTATAAAGTAACATTCATATAGTCCTTTAAGATTTACCAAGTTCTTTACTTATCTTATATCATTTGATAAACTAGGTTAATAAGGAGGCCTTGCTTTGCCTTTGTGAGATTTTATTAGCTTTAAGTGCCCTCAGTTTATATTAAAATGGAGTTAACAGTACTTTATTACACCTAATAACAATATGGTACCTTTCTGTTGTTGAGTGCCAATGGTTGACTTAAGAAATAGGTTTGATAGAAGTGGAGAAGGAAAATCAGTAAGGAAGAGTGAGAAAAAGAGGCATATGTGACAGCTGAGCCATGGATTATATGTAGCACTTGGCCAGCCTTTTATGCAAAAATGTTATCTTCACCCCTAATTTATTAGGCATATAGATTCTTTGTCTTCTATTTATAATTTAACAATACCTTAAAAGTGGTTTTTAAGAGTAAGATATTTTCACTGTCTCCCAACTTACGAAGATTTTCTTTTGAATTTCTCAGGATAGGAGAACAGGACAAAGCAGTTTCCTTTTATGTCTTTTTTTCTTTAAATTGATTTGTTTAATTTTAATTTTTAGCATTCATTTCCATAAGCTTTTGAGTTTTAAATTTTCTCCGCCTCCCTTCCCTTTCTCCTCTCATTCAAGATGGCATGCAATCTGATAAAGGCTCTACATATACATTCTTATTACACATATTTTCACACTAGTCATGTTGTGAAGAAGACAAGAAAAAGAAAGAGAGCAAATAGTATGCTTTGATATGCATTCAGACTCCATAGTTCTTTCTCTGGAGGTGGATAGCATTTTCCATCATGAATCTTTTGGAGTTGTCTTAGATCCTTTCATTGTTGAGAAGTATGCCTTCTTTATATGCTGAGCTGATCAAGTTGATTGTACTTTCTCCCTGTAAATAGTACTTAGTGTTCTGTGGCACTTTTTGTCCATTGTTAGCTCTTACTTTCCAACTGTTATTTTGTATTGTTATTTTTCTTTTAATAGATATGTCCCTTATTTCCTTATTTGAGGTCAAGGATTGGGTTTTCTGTTATATTTCCAGTAGCACATAATAGACATTCAATAAATAATGTCATATGAAATATGACCAACTTAAACACAATAGTAACATTTTGTAAGTTCTTAAGCAGTAGCAGTACATCCAACTGCAGAGGGATTACCTTCAATTAATTGTTACTGTGTTCTTTCTTTCTTTTTTTGCTTTTTGGAGGGCAATTGGGATTAAGTGACTTGCCCAAGGATACGCAGCTAGTAAATGTTAAGTGTCTGAGGCCGGATTTGAACTCAGGTCCTCCTCACTCCACGGCCGGTTCTCTATTCACTATGCCACCTAGCCACCCCTACTGTGTTCTTTAAATAATATCTTCCATTTATTTGAAAGAGAAGCAAGGAGGGAGAAGGAAGCAGTCATCAGAAGCCTAACCTGAGATGCTGAGAGGCTGATTTCTTAAGATCACATAAGTTAGGTTGTCCACAGGGCTGGGTTTCAAGTTCAACTCCATAGTTAGTGTTCTTTCTCTGAGTTGTCTCTGGATCCATACTCTCAAATGAGAGAGTGTGTATATTGGGGAATAGAAAAAAGAGAGGTGAAAACAGTAAGATTGGTAAAGTGGGTTTTAGGCAATTTATTCCTTATTTGAGCTGGTTAAGGTTTAACTGCATTCCCCCTTTTCAACAGGAAACCAAGAGGAGAATCTTCCTGGGAAGAAACATCCAATAACTTTTAGTATTGGTACTCAGTTAATTTAAACAAACTGACATCTTCCCTTACTCATTTGTTTTTAACCCTGCATAAAATTTTTAAGCAATTGATGAATGACCAGTCATTTACATGAATTACTATTAATGATGTGTGGAATAGAAATGCTACAGGCAAGGGGTGGCTAGGTGGCGCAGTGAATAGAGCACCAGCCCTGAAGTCTGGAGGACCTGAGTACAAATCAGGCCTCAGACACTTAACACACTTACTAGCCGTGTGACTTTGGGCAAGTCACTTAAACCCAATTGTCTTCCAAAAAAGAAATGCTACAAAGCATACTTCTTAGATTTGTGAAGAACTGAACTAGAGAGTTGAGAGGATTTAATGAAATGGACTAAGGTAAGGGGTAATTAGATATGATTAATGGAGTACCTTATTACTTTATTTCTGTTGTCTTTCATAGCATCCCAAAAATGGGAGTGCTGAAAAGGACCTTTCACAGATTAGAATAGTGAGGTCCAGTGAAGGAAAATAACTTGCCCATGGCCACACAACTAGTTAGAGGTAAGGATTTAGACTTGAACTTAGAGCTTCCTAATTACCTCTGTCCACAACTCGTTGCCTCTCAAAAAAAAGATAGGAAGGACTTGCTTTAGTGTTCCTGTACTATATTCATTATGTATTTATTGAGCCCTACAAGGTGTGAGGCAATATGTTTGCCACTAATGAGATGTAGAAGAAATGAAACACAAGATCTTGACCTACAAGGAATTTTAATCTTCCTGCAGAGATATGATGTGTATACATAAAACAGGTAACCATGTAAGGTAGTAAGTAGTAATCTAAGTTATCTAGACCAGTTTCCTAAACTAATTTTGCCTTGGAAGTTTTACGATTTGAACCCATAAATTCTGGCCTGTGGAGTTTGCAGATATGGAATACCCTCAAAATAAAGGGGAATGGAGTTAGAAAATTATGCTTCATATTTTTTTTTTTAAAGCAATTGGGGTTAAGTAACTTAGGTTGTTGGCAATTGGGTGTTAAGTATCTGAGGCCGGAACCGATCCTGGGTCCTCCCCACTCTGGGGCCGGCGCTCTTACTCACTGTGCCACCTAGCTGCCCCAAATTGTGCTTCATATTACAAGTCAACAAGGATTTTTAAGTGCTTATTATGTGCCAGGCATTGTGCTAGGTACTGGGGATATAAGGAAAGGTGAAAATTAAGTGTGTGTGTGTGTGTGTGTGTGTGTGTATGCACACACTATTTTGACACAGAGATATTTTCATATATTTTAGAAGAGGAACATTAATGGTGTTGACATTTTCTGGCAACTTTGTTCCTGTTTTGTGGAACACTACTTCCATGGAACATAGTTTGGAAAATACTGCTATAAATAGTAAAGTGTTATTGGAGTTCACAGATGGGAAAGAGAACTATGAGTTAGAGCAATTGAAGAAGAACTGATAGAGAAAGTAGAACTTGAGCTGGGCCATGAAAGATAAGCTAGAATTTAGAGGTAGGGAGAGGAGGAGAGGGAAGAAGGAAGGAAGCAAGAGGGAACAAAAAAACATGAAACTGGAAGAAGAGAAGAAGTATGGGACAAGTCTTTCAAAGGATCATAGAATTTAGAGCTGGTATAGTTAGCAATCCTCATTTTACAAATGAGGAAACCAAGACAATGAATTATTGCTTAGATTTACATAGGTGATAAGGGACAGGGGTAGGATTTGAACCCAGATTCTTTGATTCCAAACCCAGCATTTTATCTTCTGTGACATTGTTTCTCTAAGCTCATATATGTAGTCAGACACACTCATTTTTAGGTGAGCTGCAGCCAAAGAGACTTTCCCAAGGTCAGAGCTGGCATTCAGATCCAGGTCCTTCAACTCCAACAATATCCCTCAACCACCACTTAAGACCTCCCATGTGGATGTCTTACACCCTTCTATAGGGAACAATTCCATTTTTAGATAGTTCACACAATAAAGAAAGTTTTCCTTACTTGAGGCTTAAACAAATCCAACTGTTTTTCTAATTCAATCCTCATCCCTTTCTCATTCCAGCTAGGTGGCACAGTGCTGGGCCTGGAGTCAGTAAGACCCAAAATTAAAATCTGGTTTCAGATTCTTACTAGCTGTGTGACCCTAAGCAAGTAACTTAACCACTTAACTTCTGTTTTCCCCAGTTTCCTCAGCCATCAAAGGGGAAAAATGACAAGACCTACCTTGATGGGTTGTTGTAAGGATCAAATGAGATAATATTTGTAAAGCACTTGGCATGTAGTGGGTACTATGTAAATGCTTAGCTCCTTTCCTTCCTTCTCTTCCTTTCTTCTCCTCGACAGTCCTTCACAGATGTGAATTTGGCATTTTCTCCCCCACCAAACTAAGTCAGCTCTTCTCTAGGCTAAAGATCCTGAAGTTCCAATTAGTCCTCATCTGATGTGGTCTCGGGTCCTCCCACCTCCTTGGTTGCCCTTCTAGATGTGATCCAGTTTGTCAGTGTCAGTCCTAAAATACACTGTACAAATGCCTGAGTGGCATGGCACAAAATAACTCTCTCTTTAGAAAAAAAATTATTTTATTGATATCTGTGGTTTTTACAAGGCAGCTTTATATGACCTATAAAATAGAATGCTAGGCTTGGAGTCATTTCTAATTATTATCCTGAGTTAGTATCCTGTTTCAATCACCTAATAACGAGTTCAGTTTTGGATTACAGGAGATCCACAGGACATGGTTTTCAAGAGATACTAAAAGGCAGGTAAAGATATGAGATAGAAGGTCAATAGAGAAGTTTGGTCTAGACAAGTAGATGTGAGAAGCACTTGCTTAGAGATGATAATTGAAACCATGGGTGCTGATGAGATCTCCAAGAGAAATAGTATGGAAAAAGAAAAGAAGAGGGGCTAGGACAGATCCTAAGGGGACCTCCATGGTTAGTGGTCGTGAACATCCAGCAAAGAAGACAGAGAAGAAGCAGACAGGTAGGTGGAGAATGAAGAGTGTCATGAAAACCTATAGAGAAGACTATCAAGGAAAAGAGGGGAGACTGATTGTCAAAAGCTGTGGAGGAGCCAAGAAGAATGAGAACTGGTCCATTAGTAATTTTGGAGAGAGCAATTTCAGTTAATGAGGTCAGAAGCAAGATTTTTAGAGTTAAGAAGAGTGAAGAGAAAGGAATGGAGGCATCTATTGTGGAGGGACTTGTCAATGAGTTTAACCCCAAAGGGGAGATGTGGGATAATAACTGACAGGTATCAAGATAGGATGGACCAAGTACGAATTTTTTGAGAATAGAGGAGACCTGTATGTAGGCAGTAGGAAAGGAGCCAATTGAAGATTAGTAAGAGAGTAGGGATGATAAGAGGGGGCAGTCTGCCAGAGAAGGTGGAACAGAATGGGACCACAACAGTTTTCCTAGTTTTTTTAATCAAATAAGGAGTTTTTTCTTAGGTAACTTATATTCTCCATTTTTTCAAACACTGGTTTATTGAGTTCTAATATTTCTGATTCTCCCTTGTTTAGTCTATTCTAGTCTGATCTATATCTTTTTTTTGGAGGGGGGAAGGCAGGGCAGTTGGGGTTAAGTGACTTGCCCCAAGGTCACACAGCTAGTACGTGTGTCAAGTGTCTGAGGCTGGATTTGAACTCAGGTCCTCCTGACACCAGGACCAGTGCTCTGTTCACTGTGCCACCTAGTTGCCCCCGTATATCTATTTTTTAACCAATTCCAGGTGGCATTTTTAAAAAATAACTATTGCTTTATAATATAATTTGAGATCTGGAAGTACTATTCCCTATTCTCCTGTTTCTTTTGATCAGTTTTCCCCTATTTTAATTCCTACATTTGTCAGCAAAGATCTTGAGTTATTGAGGTACTTAAATATCCACACTAGGGAAAGTAAAAAGAGAAAAGCCAATGCAAAGACTTGTGTCCAAGTGGGATCTTTAAAAAGATATTGTGTGTGCCTGATTGAGATCTAAGGAGGGGTCACAAAGAGTGGGACACAACTGGAAAATAACTGAACAAAAAAGCATTAGGGTGATCCTCCGTATCCTTTGTCAGAAGTGGTGCATGTGACAGGACTTCCAAAGATGGCTTCTCAGTTTTCCTCTTTTATATGGAAAAGTCCCATCTCTGATGAACATTTGGGATGCCTCTGTCACTTTGTGAGGACTGCAAAGAAGCAGGTGATTGGTGGATAAGCAGAGCGTCACATCTGTTACTTCTGTTCACAAATATATGCTTTCGGATTTTTTTAGCATCGCAATTGATTGAGGGGACAAAGACAGGAGAAAGGGAAATGGAGAGAGAAGCTGACTTTTGGGGATTGTTTTCAGGGAAGTGGGATCTTGCTCTTGGCTCCACTGCTGAGAAGCTGTCCCTTGCACAGATGTTCATGAGCTCATACGAAGAACAAAAGCGTGTTCGTGGTCCGAATTTATAATTTAATTCTCCTGTGCCAGTCTCTAGATTCTGAAGTATGATACAGATAACGGCAACCAGATTAACATTCTCAGGGCCTTTTATTCAGTCATACATTGTGGTATCTTGTATCAGTGAGACAGGTCAGCAGGCAGAATTGGGAAAACTATGGATATTGACTACAGTACATACTGTCAAATACAGTTCATTTGTTTTACTGAGCTTTTTTCCCCTTTATTATAAGAAAGATGTATTGGAACAAGGAGGGAAATGAATGTGATCCAAAACCAATATGTATCATCAAATACGATGAAAAAAATATTCTTCCTAACTCTGGAACATCTGCTTTTTAACAAATCATATCCTCCCTTTGACATTGTGTATTTGACCATGACCTGTTACATTTGTCCATCTTTCAGTCTTCCACTATTTGGTTTTTTTTTTAAGTTATGGATAAGGAATAAAGTGCTTCTCAGATACTTAGCACCACACCCAGAAATAACTAGCCATGTAACCTTGAGCAAGTTACTTAACCCCGATTGCTTTAAAAAAAAAGAAATAAAGTGCTTATTCAATTAGGTCTGAACTGGTCAGCCATTAGCAGGCCTTTATTTAGCATTTCATTAACCATATTCTGTGCTCTTGGAAAAAGAACACACTTTTGATAAAGTTGTTGATTAAAGTTACCTACTGGTCAAAAAATACCAGCTGTTCTTAGCTGTGAAATAACTGAGTTATGGTGATAGAGTCGTAGTTGATTTCACCTTCTCACTCTTGAATCCCCAAGTCTCTTTTTGTATCTACTTATCTTAACTAATTTGTGGTTTTTGTTGTATTATACTTTCTTTATCAGAAGTTCAAGGAACAATACCTAGTCTGCTCAATATATGGTTTATTATGTGAATGGTAGTTTGGTGGAAAGAACAGGTGGCTAGGAGCTCAGAAATACAAATTCTAAGAAAACTATGCCCATTTATGTGGCACTTGAACATTTGCCAAGTACTCTCATCACAATAGTGTAAAAGGAGAGGGTTTTAGTCCTGCCTCCACCACTAATTGGGTGCGTAACTTTGGTCAAATTACTAAATGTCTCTGGGCCTTGGTTTCTTCATTTGTTCTCTGAAGTTGGTTGAATTAAATGATCTCTGAGGTTCTCTCTACCTTCTCAATCTTATATTAAGTAATAAATAGAGAAAATGCAGTTTTTAGTTAGTGGTCAGTTTTCTTTCAAGAACTAGAACTAGCTGGATACATTCTATTTACCTATGAATTAACATTTTTTTTTTCATCCAGAACCAGCAGAGAAGGGAGACTAAATAGCTACGTAGTTTTGTCTCCTTACTTTGCTCTCTCTGCTTTTTTTTTGTGCTTCTTGTAATACATCTTCATTGCATTGGGCCCTTCTCTAAAATTAGTAATGTGTATGAAATTTAGGTTTCTTTTACTAAATTATGTTGCTGTCAGCTTATTATGGTTGACTCCTGTCTAAAGTAATCAACTGAAAGGGAACTATGTTTTTGAGAAATTTTCTCACTTTGAGAAAAAAAAAATCACATTTTTAAAAGCTTATAGATGCTATTTCTGATTCCAGTGATCTTATTCAAGAAGTGAGGGGTGCTATTTACTTGGTTATAAAAAAGCTTCCTATTGTTTTTCTAGAATACTACAGAATAATAATATAGCACTGTTCTGCCACTGTATTGTCCTTTCTAAGGCTTTTAAAAAAGTCCTTAGATGTAATATTTTCTGTCTGTGTTTGTTTCGTGGAAACATATCAGTTCTATATGATAAAGAAATTTCCTCTCAGAATGTATGAAACAAATTCAGTTATTTAGACACAAAATTTTATGTACTTTTCCACTGACACAGTGGTAGTTTAGTAATTAAGTCTTGTGATGCATCTTGGTTGGCCTTGGAATTAGAAAGATCTGGGTTCAGATTCTAGCTGTGCCTTAGTGTGTGACCATGGAAAGGCCATTTAAACTCTCAAAGTCTTGGACTCTGGGTACGGAAAGACAAAAATCAAAATAGCCAACTAGTCAACAAGCACATGACTACGTGCCAGACACTGTGCTAAGTGCTGGGGACACCAAAGCAGTTCCTTCCTTCGGAGTTCATGGTCTAATGGGGGAGACAACATGCAGACAGCCACCTACAAACAGGATGAATTGGAGGTAGTCTCAGTTAAAGAGGTCCGGGAAAGGCTTCTGCAAAAGGTAGGACTTCAACTGAGACTTGAAGGAAGCCGGGAGGCAGAGATACGAGAGACATTCCAGGGATAGGGGACTGTCCTGAAAAGTGATTTGGATTCTGGAGAACGGCCTGGGAACCACATCACTGGATTGCAGAGTATGTGGAGGTGAGTAAGGTGTAAGAAAACTGGGGAACGGTTGTGAGAAGCTTTAAAAACCAAACAGGACTTTTTTTGTGATCTACAGGTGACAGGCAGCTTCTAGAATGGATAGAATTGAGGGGGTGGGGCAGTGATATGGTCAGACCTGTGTTTTAGGAATCTCCGTTCGAAGCAGAGCAGAGGATAAAGTGGAGCAGAGAGAGGATTGAGGCCAGGAATACCTGCCATGAAGGAGCTTACATTCTATTGGGGAAAGCAATCTGTACAGCGACAGTAAATACAAAATATGTACCCAGTAATTTTTTTTGATGGGCAGGGCGCCTTCAGGTGTGGTCTTATATAGGAGGTGGTACTAAAGCTGATCCTTGCAGGAAAACCAGAGATTCCAAAACTGTAAATTTACAGAGTTGCTGATCTTTATAAGAAGAGGGATTTTCCATCCACCTGTGCCCTGTCATTGAAATTACTAGTCCAGACTAAAATAAAGAAGTCCCCAGTGCTCAGCTTATTCTTAATAAATGCTTATTAAATTGAAGCTCCTGCTGTGTATGAGGTACCAAGGGATACAAAGACAAAAACAATGTAGTTCTTTCCCTCGGGCATCTTAGTTTGTGCAGGAGAGGCATATGGCTTGTACCCAATTAAGTAAATTCAAAGTAACAGAGTAATTAGGAGGTAGCAAGAGGTACTGGGGATAGGAACCTGGAACTGGAGTCAAATTCAACCTCAGATACTTACTAGATGTGCCATTCTGAGCCAATCACATAACCCCTGCCTGCCTCAGTTTCCATATGTGTAAAATGGGGATAATAATACCTACCTGCCAGGAGTGTTGTGAGGATAAAGTGAGATAATATTTATAAATTGCAACCCTTGAGGTTCTATAGGAATACTAGTTATTCATTTTGAGAGAAAATGAGTGCCCACAACTGGGAGGAAGGAGGGATCAGAAGAGGCCTCCTGTGAGAGATGACACCTAAGGCACAGATGAAAGAGTGTGTTCCAGACAGAGGGGACCACTTGGGCAAAGACTCAGACCAGAGAGTGAATGCTGTGTAGGGGGAGCAGCTAGCAGGTTTTACAGGAACAGAAAACTTTTTATAGGGGTGAATAATATAAAATAACACTGGAAAGGTGGGAGCCGCATGATGGAAGGCTTGAAATCTAGAAGGGCAACTTATTCAAGTAAGTAGTGATGAGTAGAAACTCTGAGTGCAGAGTAGATAATAAATGGAAGAATACTTTTTTTAGAGGCTATTATTTTCTGTTGGCATTTTAAAAGGTAGGAATTTTCTCTATAAATATGCCTATTACCAAATTTCAGTTAGATGAATTAGAGCAGATTTCATGTTTTCATGTAGTTACTATGGTGATAAGATGCTATGTACAGAGGACTATTGTGACATAACCTAACTCATGCAGAAAAATACCTTAGAATTTCCTTTTACATTGTCCGCCAAGACCTGTTGAGTCTGAGAGCTCTGCCCCTCCAGACATCAAGTAGTGGTGTCCAGTCTCCTTTTTCAGACTAGTACTAATCTCCAGACCTTCAATACCATTTTAACCAATAAAGTCAGCACTCACTGAAGAACAGATCTTGTCTTTGTTTTTGAATAGCCTGGGAGTGAAGAGAGGGGAGTGTAAATATGGCGTAGCAGCAGTTTCCTAATCTAATGACAGCACCAGCTGTTCGTTTCTGGGATTCATATGATATGAAGCTTATCATTTTCTTGCAGAGACACTCTTGTTCAAAATACTTCAAAAACCCTTCAGCTGCTTGTGTATGTGTCTTATGTGTGTTTGTGTTAGAATCTCATCTCCTCAATCTCAGTGAGGCTAGTAGATTTTTAAGAAATCAACCCATTTATTCCACCAAGTGGAACTTGTTAGAGACTCAGATTGGGAAATCAAATAAGAAGAAAATCACCTATGGGAAATCCTTCTCCATAGGAAGGATTAGCTTCTGCAGTTTCAGGCAGTATTTAAGAAAAGCACAGATCAGTCATTAAGCATTTATTAAGCACCTCCTGCATTCCTCAGCTACTTCTCCTTTTCCCTTCAACCCAAAACACATAACATTATTTCTCAGAATGAGCCTTTGTAATTAGAGTTGAAGCTACAGATAAAAAATTACCATGAGTCTGAATGTAGGTAAAAAGACCAATTCTTAAGCATCAGGCCTTTCTTTAAGACTGTTCCAACAGCCCATGTTTTGTGATTGCACCTACAATTTTCATTTTCTTTTATCTCTTGAAGTTGGAGTGTTGTTCACAAAGATCTGAGGTTCTTCCTGCCATCAAGGGTCCTTGGACACGACTCTCATATGCTTGCCAAACCTCACTTGTATTCACTCCCTTTGCTCCTCTGCTCCACACAATTTCATCATTAGTTGCCTCTGTCATTGCTTGTAGGGTGCTGCCTTCATTCTTCACCATGCTCAGCACCTCCTTTTAGATTTGACCAAAAAGTATTGCAAAATAACTTTATAATTTCATTAATTGCAACATAAAAAGTATCATGATTTTTCAGATGTTCCCTATAAATCATGATTCTTTTTCATTATTATTCCCTTTTCCTTTTGTCACAGTATATATTCTATTCTTCCTTCTTTTCTCTCGAACTATTAGTTAATTCTATATTGCTTCATTTTTTCATACTATTTTTTCTCTTCAAGTAGATTATAAATTTACTGAGAGAATGGGTTGTGTTTTATTAGCCCAGCATAATGCCTTTAGGAGCTTAGTAAATATGTCTTGATTTGAATCCTTTTCCGAGTATTCTTATCCTGTTACTGTGTTCTAAGTCTCTTTACCTCTTATGTTTTATCTAGATTGTACTGTCACTTTTCACCTGTTGGTAGACTGCTCTGAAAATGTTCTTATGCAATTTTGCTTGTACTTTGTTTCTAGAGCAAGATTGTGTGTTTGTGTACGTGTACACACACATTTTATTCTCCGTATTCTTCCCTCTGGCAGCCAGTAATCCTTCATTGCTGCATACTCATTTGTTAAACCTACAGCTGACATATGTTTTTTTGAGTCTGAGTTTCATTGCAGCTAGAAAGTATTTGGTTTTGCTCCCCTTACTGTTGCTGCATTTCAGTTCACCATACAGAAGTTAGGAATATTAATTGTCTTGCCTCCCCCAGGTTGCATTGTGACCCCACACTATCCCCACCTTCCTTTTCATCTCTTCTATCTCTTTGGTTGTGACCTTGTTCCCAGCCTTCCCCTTTCATACCAAATATCTGATTTCTGGAAAAAGTAAAACAGAATAGATATCCATCTTCTCTTAGGCATTAGGCTTTATCAGATTTTTTTCGTTTCATGGCAGCAGATTTTGCAAAGCGCATGAATTGTGTGGGTTGATAGAAACATTTGTCTTTTAAAAATACATTTTGTCTCAGTGCGTAAACATCTATGAAGACAAGAATTAGTTCATGTCTTACATCTCTTCAGTATAATATTGACATTTAATAAATGTTAAGAGTAACAAGCAAACAGAATGTACTGTGTACTTCACTTCTTACTGGGATACTGGCACTTGTTCATAAGAAATAGCTTTACTTACCTTAAGTAGAATGCTATAGATGACCCGAGGTTCCTTGCAATGCTTAGTTTATTTTTGGGTTGGTTTTTTTTTTTACTATGTCAATTTATTTTTAATGATTTTAAAATAGTTTATTGACTATATCCCTGCTATATTTTGGGACTTTGAAAGGTAACGTAAAGAACCACTTCTCTTCAGTGGATTTGTCATTTCTTTGAGGTGGGTGTTTCCCCCATTGGTACAGATTACAGCCTCTCTGTGTTCTCTCATCCTGTGTGTCCTCCTTTGAGTCTTCACTAGGGGTGCTAGTGGCCTTCCTCTGCATCCCCTGATGTTACATGACTAATTGATACTCAAGGGTTGCGTCTCCGCGTGAAGCTGTAAGCACCTCTTTTCGTGTCACGTATCTCCCATGATATCCTTTATATGGCATAAGTATCCACAAGACATTTAAATGACCATTGGTGTAGGTAGTCCAGTTTAACTGCCACCGTTGACTGGTGATCATATTGTGATTCCTAGCCTATAGGCCAGTGATTACAAAGGGTCTTTGAGACTATAAACAATATTTCTTCTGTAGCCTGCATAAATAATGTATCTTGTAAATGAGTGTTATTTTCAAATGTACTTAGATGCCATTGTGATTAATAAAACACAAATTTATTTAAGAGCTACTGAATTCACAATATCTTTTTGTAATGTATTTTCTCAAAAAACTATTATGTTGAAAGAAATCTGGGATTTGTTTTTTGGGGAGGGCGGGGGGAGGTTAGCCTTAAGGGCTAATTCAAATGGGAACCACAAAGTAAAAAAAAAAATTGGTTTCTCTAAAGCAGAAATTCATATATTTGAGATTGGTTTCTCAGAAGAATTGGTCCTGATGACATGGATTTAGATGAGTATCCAAGAATCAGTCTTCATTTTTTCTTCCTTTCTAAGAACCTATTGAATGAGAAATAGGTATTTTATTGTTACAGTGTATATTTTGGGCTGAGAAAGAGGGAAATAGATGATCATTAAAGTTCTTTCTAGCTCTTATTAGTTTTGTGCTTTCTGAGTATAAGCTAGTTTGTGAATTTTTACAGAAGAGACCACTTTTTCTAGAGTGTTTTACTATTTGATTGCAGGTACTTTGTGCTTTCATCTTACAGTCTATAGGTAGATTACAGCCTACTCAACTTTTGTTGCCATATAAAGGATATCATGAGAGAGATATGTGATACAGAAGAGGTGGTATAGTCCTATACTGAGAGACAACCCTTCACCTTCAATTCGTCATGCAACATCAGGAGATCCAAGGAAGGTCACCAGCTTCTCTGGTGAGGATGCATGGGAGGACATGGACAAAAGCTGCATAGATTAAGGGAACACAAGATTTCTAAGTTTGCCATAGTTGGTTTGTGCTGCTTGGTGCTGCAGTAGTTTAGCTGATCTTGCCGTGCCCCATGATTCCTTTTCTTGAAAATTAATTTTCTATCATCTTGATAACAAAAATCAGAAGCAAAGTTCATTAAACTTAAAATGAGAACAAAAAATCTTCTGAATAAGATTGCTTTCTGTGACAATCACAGAGAAGTTAAGATGCTTGTGCTTTGAAACATTTAGGAGCCAAGTGACCTAATACAGTAGAATGAGGACTCTGTTAGAAGGTGGATGGCCCAGATTCCAGTCCAGGTGCTGCTGCCACTGCCAACGCTCACTCCTGTATGGGCCCTTAGTGCAGTAGTGGGGCCTTCAGACCAGTGACTTAGAGCTAGAAGGGACCTGCCTTCCGCGTCATGTATTCCAGTCTCTTCATTTTACACATAAGGAAAATAGACTTGAAAAAAGCTTAAATGATTCTCTTCCAGTCACATGGGCTTGGGCCAAGTGTCCTGACTCCAGATCCACAGTTTCCACTGCTCCTTGCCATGAGAAGGGCATTCACTCCAGTTAAATCACAGGCCTTTGGGAGGATTCATCCAAATCGAAGCTGTACTTTTCCCTTTCAAAAAAAAGGTATCACTTTAAAGGTTATAGCCTGTGTATAGAGGGGCCACTTAGATTCAGACCAATATAGGTAATATTTAAAACGAGTCCTCGGATACAAAGATCATGTCGTTGGGATTATTTAAATGTTTGGTACAATAGTTTAGAGGACTAAAGGTAGACCAAGATAGAAGTCTGCTCCCACGCTGGAATAATGTAAATGAATGAAAAAAAAAAAACATTTTTTTAAGTGTTTGAAGCTTGAGAAGCCCTGTCTCATACATTGCTGTATGACCAGTGCTCTCTGGACCTCAGTTTCCTTATTGTAAAATGGTGGTGGAAAGAGGGTATGATCTCTCCCAGCTCCGAAGTCCCATTACTAAGAAAACCCACGTTGTTATTCTCTGTTAGAGGTGTCCACTCACAGGTCCGCTTCAACTCTGTGAAGGCAAGTCTTGATCTTAGGCCTGTATCCTTTTCATGATACCTTTAGGATAAAGTCTGAGCAATGAAATCTTTGGGTCAAAGGATATAATTTTGTGAATCTGTTGTTTTCTGAAATATTAACAACAGGTTACTCATTTCCCTGAAGCCCCACCAGCCTTGAAATTGATCCCTGCCTTTTTTTTTTCTTGCTAATTTTGCCAATTTTCTTAGATATAAAAAACAGTTTCTTAACATTGTCTAGATTTTAATTTCTCTGATTAGGGAATTGGAGCATCTTTTCATCTGGCTATTGGTATTTCTTCCCCCTAAAAAATTGTCTCCTCATGCCCTTTTAATTATTGTTGAACAGAGTATGTCTTTTGTCTTTTTTACCCTTTAATATTTTTGCACATCCTTTCAGAGATATGTATCAGTTTCTTAAGAATTCTAGATCAATCATCAGGCATTTATTAAGTCCTTACTATGTACCAGGTGTTGTGCTAACGCTTGGGACATAAATGCAAAATTGAGATGGTTCCTTCCATAAAAGAATGTCTGCTGGGGAGATACAGTATCTACAGATACATAAATGCAGGACATATATCCAAATAACT
This sequence comes from Petaurus breviceps papuanus, assembly GCF_028583685.1. Lineage (NCBI taxonomy): Eukaryota > Metazoa > Chordata > Mammalia > Diprotodontia > Petauridae > Petaurus > Petaurus breviceps. The sequence continues at coordinate 3,330,850 of NW_027185627.1, forward strand.
ACAAAGTGATTTCCACAGCAGTGGCCTTAAGAACTGGGGGAAAGAGCAGAGGCCTGTTTAAGAAGGCAGTGCTTAATACTGTGGTTTTGAAGGGAGCAAGATGTTCTAAGAGGATGGAACATTATAGGTATGAGAAACAGACTACATGGAAGGCACAGAGCTGGGAGGTAGCGAACCTTTGTTGTGTTATTTTTATTTGGGACTGGACTAGTCATTTCACTGCTCTGGGGAACTCTGGCGCTTGTTTTACACTTCAGAGCATCAGTGTTGCCTAGGTTACCAAAAGGGTCCCCAAGGTCACACAGTATGATAGATCAGAAGTGAACTCAGGTGTTCTTGACTGTCTAGTTAGTTGACTTTCCATCTACTATATGCTTCATGTTGCCTCTTCTTTGGTTTTTTTTGGAGGGGGGAGGGCAGGGCAATTGGGATTAAGTGTTTGCCCAAGGTCACACGGCTAGTTAGTGTTAAGTATCTGGGGTCATACTTGAACTCAGGTCCTCCTGACTCCAGGGCCGGTGCTTTATTCGCTGAGCCATCTTGCTGCCCCCAATGTTGCCTCTTCTTATGTTGTACTGAAATTAGTACAAATATATTCCCCTAATCTTCTGCTTTAGAGACAGTGGATCTTGTGCATGAGTATCTTTCTCCTATCAGACACATTGATTTTGTTGCCAATAATTTCTTCTGTTTAACATATATCTGATTACTCAATCTTTATACATTGATTACAGCCATTTTATATTATTTTTCAAATAGAAAGTCACTTTACATTTAGCAGTTATGTTGTACTTTGTACTGTAAACATGATCAAATGTCCTTGAGAAGCTCATAATCTAGTACAGTTGGTATAGGACATTTATAAATAACTACAAAATGGGAAGCGTCACTCATAACTTGATTGGATAACAAGATGGTTCATGGAGCAGGTTAGTAACTATGCTAGGTCATAAAGGATTTCAGCAGGTGAAAATGTATAGAATGAGACTTGCTTTATAAGCATAAGGAGAGAGTCAGGTTAACAAGCAAACGTTTATTAAATGCTTACTATAAGTACATTAGGCAGGCACAGTGCTTAAGCTCAAACAGTCCACTCTCAAGGAACTTGGTAGTCACTATATACACATAATATATAACCAGGTTAAATTGGATAACCTCAGAGGGAAGGCACTAAGAACAAGGAACACTGTAATAGCCTTCTTACAGAAGGTGGGACTTTAGATGTGATTTGAAGGAAGCCAGGGAATCTGGGAAGCAGAAATGAAAAGTGTGCAGAAAGTCCAGGAAATTGGAGAAAGGCAAGATAAAATCAAGGAATGAAAGATGATCCAGTGTGTGTGGAAGTATAAGAATAATATATTTTTAAAGTAGAGTTTTGAATCTCAAATAGCAGTTTGCATTTTGTTTCCTAAACATTGGGTTGTTTCTCCTGTATATGTCAAAATTATGTGAGATGGCTTGAAAGATATGAGAGCCTTTTAAAAATATTAGCAAATGGGGCGGCTAGGTGGCACAGTGAGTAAGAGCGCCGGCCCTGGAGTCAGGAGGACCTGAGTTCAGTTCCAGCCTCAGACACTTAACACACACACACACATACAACTAGCCATGTGACCTTGGGCAAATTACTTAACCCCAATTGCCCTCCAAAAGGCAAATATATATATTAGCAAATAAGGAAATTAAAATGCAAATAACACTTATTCTGACCCTGGCAAGCTAAAATCCAAATGCCACTTCAGGACAATCCATTCCACAGAAAATATAATCTGACTTCAGACACTTAACACTTATTAGCTGTGTTACCTTGGGCAAGTCACTTAACCCCAATTGACCAGCCTTCACCCCTCCAAAAAGCAAAATAATAATAATAATAAGCTTGTCTCTCTGCCTACTCAGAGTTTGGTTATGTTTAGGAAGAGGATGAAGTTAAAGTTGTGTACCCAGAATTACTCAATCCAAGACTATCAGGGCAGGAAAAAAGGAAGGAAAAGGAGGAAATTTTTGTTAGAGCAGTGGTACAAGCTTTGTATATAAGGAGGTGGGTGGGTGGAGTTGAACTGATGATGAAAACAGGGTCTATAAAAGGAAAACACTTTTCCAGGACAGTCATCATTGTTGGGAGAGATTGAATTCATTTCAGTTCAGTATTTTGAATTCATTTCAGTAAGCATTTATTAAAGTACCTGCTGGGTGTAAAGCACTGTGCTAGCTGCTAGGGACACAAAGATCAAAAAAAGAAACCATTCTTGCTTCACCAGGACACATCTGGGGTAGGGAAGTGTGTGTTTTGTTTAGCCATTAACTATCCCCACTATCCTTTTAAGTTCTTCTATCTCTGTATCCCTCAGGACTTAGTACATTGACTAGCACACAGGTGCTTTATGGATGTTTGCAGAGTTAAATTGAACCTCCTCCTGTGATCTGGCCTACCTTGTACCTCATATTCAAGACTACAGTAAATGAAGCAGTTTTAGAAGATATGGCCTCTTAAAGGGGGGTTGGGAATATTCAGAGGAGGAAGCAATGTACATCTGGGATATAGCCTTCATTCAACTGATTGCAGCTTTCCAATGGTCTGTCATGTTTAACTTTCCTAATAGTCTGTTTACCTCCATCCCAACTCTCCCCCATTTGTGTTTTCTTCTCCTGTTAGAATGTCAGTTCCTTGAAGACAGGGACTGCCTTGCTTTTTGTATGTGTATCTTCAGTATTTGTCACAGTATCTGAAACATAAGCATTCAATGAATGTCTTTTAATTTGAAAAAAAAATAAATTGAACCTCCCTCAAATCAACTATCACATTTATGTATTTAGCACCTACTGTACGCTCATCACTATATTAGGTGACATAGGACAGAGAAAAATATAAATGTTCCTTGCCCTTCACTCAGGAGGCTTATGACCCAAAGGGGAAAATGAGGTAATACATAATTAAATGCTAAATAGATTAGGGAGGGAGAAATCTTTGGGGCCTGCAGCAGTAAAGGAAGACTTCATGGAAGAAGTGGGCTTTGAAGGATGGGTAAATCTGAGTGGGTAGAATGGATAGGAGAGATCACATCAGGTGAAGTGATAAGGAAGAGCAAAGGCATTAGGGTAGGAATGAACAGATTAATAAATAAAAGTTGATAATACAGAAGAGGAACCAAGATGGCAGAGTAGGAGAAAGCAATGCAGGCACACTCTTGTCCACAAAACTCTAAACAGAACTAGAAAATGCACTAGATCAAATATCAATGGAGAAATCCTCCCCCAAATCACAATGACTCCCTTGTCTAGCCCAGGATGCCATAGGGGACAGGTCTATAAACACTGGGGATAGATAGGTTGGGCCAGGAGCATGCTGTGCAATGAGCACTCCAGTGCCCAGGGAAGGACTCATACCAGAACACTGCAGCAAGGACAGATGCAAACTGGCAGCTTTATTACCTGTTACTCAGTTCAAGGTCATAGATTTAGGGCAGATTGAAAGAGGTCCTGTGTTGGGGGCAATGTTTTCGTGTTGGGAGACCCTGGATGTCGTACTGAGAAAGGAAGAAGCTCAGAACCAAGCACCAGTTGTGTAGCTCAGACACCAGGAGCACATCAAGGTCTCAGTTCTTAGCATCTAGCCCAGCCTTCAGAGGAGTGAACAGAGCAGAAATCCCAGAGAGAAGGGGAGCCTGAAGTTCTGAACCACCAGAACTTCCTGACTGGCTGATAGGGACTGAGTTCAGCATCATTCTTTTTTTTTTTTTTTAAAGCAATTGGGGTGAAGTAACTTGCTCAAGGTTACATGGCCAGTTATTTTCTGTGGGTATTAAGTATCTGAGCCCTGAACCAATCCCAGGTCTCCCGACTCTGGGGCCGGTGCTCTTACTCACTGCGCCACCTGGCTGCCCCTCAGCATAATTGTACTGTTACTTAAATTGAAACCCAGGTCAGGAACTTGCAAAGGTCAGACCAGAGGAAGGACAATCAGACTTCATCCTGGATCAAACTACTTTGGCAGCATTGCAAACTGAAGGTGTCCAGCCTGTTCCTGGATCCAGGAATAACAATACTCAATACTCTTTAACAACAGGACCAGCCAAGACCTTCCCTTACTTTCCCTCTAGAAGTGCAGCAGAGCCTAGCCCTAACATCAACTCCAAACTCAGGGAGTAGGCTGGAAGAATGAGCAAATAGAAAAAGGATTCAAGTCATTCCCCAAGTGATAAATCATCAAAGGATATGAACAGGCAGTTTTTAGAGGAAGAAATTAAAGATATCTATAAGCATATGAAAAAATGCTCTAAATCACTATTGATCAGAGAAATGCAAATCAAAACAACTCTTACGTACCACATCTCACTGGGCAGATTGCCAAACAAGACAAAACAGGAAAATGATAAATGCTGGAGAAGATGTGGGAAAATTGGAACACTAATGCATTGTTGATGGAATTGTGACCTGATCCATTCATTCTGGAGAGCAATTTGGGACTATACCAGAAGGGCTATAAAAATGTGCATACCCTTTGACTCAGCAATACCACTTCTAGGGCTATATTATCCCAGAGAGATCATACAAGTGGGAAAAGGACCTGTATGTACAAAAATATTTATAGCAGCTCTTTTTGTGGTGACAAAGAATTAGAAATCAAGGGGATGGCACATCAATTGGGGAATGGCTAAACAAGTTGTGATATATGAATGTGATGGAACACTGTTGTGCTATAAGAAATGAGGAGCAGACAGTCTTCATAATATCCTGGACAGACTTACATGATTTGATGCTGAGTGAGGGGAGCAGAACCAGGAGAACATTGTACACAATTACTGACACATCGTGTCTGTGATGGCTGACTTTGACAGACTGGGCTCCTCTCAGCAATGCACGTTTATAAGACAACTCCAAAGGACTCATGATGGAAAAGGCTATCCACCTCCAGAGGAAGAATTATGGAGGGTGAATGCAGATGGAAGCAAACTACATGCTTCCTGCTTTTTGTTTGGTTTCTTCTTCCTCGTTATTCATTCCATTGGTTATAACTTGACTGATGTTTAATATGAAGGTATTTGTAGATCCTATATCGGATTGCATGCCTCCATGGGGGGTGGAGGGGGAGAAAATCTGAAACTCAAAAACTTGTGGAACTGCATGTTATAAACTAATAGTAAATAATTAAAAGTTTAAAAAAGTAGAACCAGCAACATGGTTCACTGCTTAGCTGCCGAGATGTTGCACTTGGTCATGAGTAGACTTCTATTCTCTTTTAAGGCATGACTTTGTTCTAGTAGAAATTGTCAAACATTTGGCTACTCATTGACCAAGTGTTCCTCCAAGCATTTATATCTTCAACTTGAAATATGTTCACATATATAATTACTTCTAAAATATTTTTATATTCAACCAGATAATAGTCTCCCTAAGGATAAGGAATGTATCTTTTTTTTATATCTATGTATCAGAAAAGGCTTTGCATCTTAAGTGATTAAATATTCTTGGTTCCCTTAAAAAAATTTTTTTTCAGGGCAGCTAGGTGGCACAGTGAATAGAGCACCAGCCCTGAAGTCAGGAGGACCTGAGTTCAAATTTGATCTCAGACACTTAACACTTACTAGCTGTGTGACCTTGAGCAAGTCACTTAACCCCGATTGCCCTGCCTTCCCCCCTCCAAAAAGACCAAAAAAAAAAAATAACCAAAAGAGAGTGTGATGCTGTGTGTACATTCAGGAAAACCTCACTAGCTTTCCCTGAATGTTTCCTTGCAGGACCAGAGGGGTGAAAGAAGGCTTGAAGAGCTGCACTAAGCCAAAATGTCATCTGAATTGGAGACACCATCAGATGGAGTGGATGAATCTGAAAAAAAAAGCTATGAAGGACCTGAAGGGGAAAACCACACAAAGTGAGTGATTTAAATACATCGAGACAACTTTCTACTTTCCCTCACCAGATTCAGGTTTTTTTCTTTTTTAGGGTTTTATTTTGATATGGACAAACCTTGTGTTACACTGTTACTTCCCTTTACAGTAATGGTAGAAGATCCACAGCATAAAAGAATTGCAGTGCAATTAAAACTTTGATGTTTATACAGAACTTTTCCATTTTCTGAAATGTTTTCACATTGCTTATTTGATTCTCCTCTTAGGACAATGAGAAGTAGGTAACAGCAAAAGTTGCAAGGCATTTCATAATAGCTTTCTATACCTTTATTTTTTTTTTTCATTTTTTTAATCCAGTAATTTTATATAAGAAAGAGTAATAGGGAAAAAAAAGCTTTAAGAGGCGGCTAGGTGGCATACTGAATAGAGCCCTGGAGTCAGGAGGACCTGAGTTCAAATCCGGCCTCACACTTACTAGCCGTGTAACTTTGGGCAAGTCACTTAACCCCAATTGCCCTCCAAAAAGCAAAAAAAAAAAAAGAGTAATAGGAGAAAATGCATTTAACTTTGTCCCTTCCTTGATGCTTCTGTCGCACTTGATATCTGTAGGCAGCACAATTCCTCTTGCCCTCCTCTCCTCCAAGACTGATATGTAGTTTTTGTACAGTGCCAGGCACTTTGTCTAAAGGACCTTAGGTTTGAAGATGGTGCTAAGACCCTGAGAGGATCAGAAGCCAAGGCAGTGCCCTGCCTATCTGCAGAGTTCTCGTTTTACAGCTCCAAGTGATCCTATTAAGAACTAACACTCACCATTTGGGATAGTAAAGAGCTATTCCTGTGCACTAGCTAGGGGACAAGCACGTAGCCTAGAATGATTCCTGGAGTTTTCTTGAGCTGTTTGTCCCCTTGTTAGTAGGTATGTTCCTATCTTTTCTCTCAACCATATTTTTTTTCCCTTTTTAGCTTTTGTGTACTGACTGGATTGTCTGATTACCCAACCTTGTTCCACATTGCAGATTTCCTCCATTCTTGTTTTCTCTTTGGTAGGATTTTTTTAGAGGCCTAATCCTAGGGATGCAGTCACCTGCCACCTCCTTCACACGTATCTTTCCTGAGGCTCCAGTAGGCGCAGCTGGAGACTTTCCCTTTAGTCTGTTTGCATAAGAGGCAAGAAGTACTGGTGTTTGCACCACGAAGCCTCCGTCACTGAAGGTTGTCCCTGGGTAGGATTCAGGGGAGACTTATTATCTTGGAGCTTTGTTCCCTTGAGGACAGTGACTGTGAGACAGATTCGTGCCAGAGAATACATTTCTTCTGGTGCTTTGGTAAATATAGCAGCAGATTATCTTTCACCTGTGTGGTTTACTCATTCAGAAGGAGAGGGGCCACTTGTTACCTCTGTACCTCTGTGGCTGTTTCTTTGTCTGTTCTGTTCTAAAACATGGACTGAAAATCCCTCTGTGTCCTAATAGGTTCTCTAAGGGACTGGGTTTCAGAAAGCTGCTTTGTATAGTCTAGGGATTTGAACTGCCCTTGGCTTTTCACCAGACCTAGAAGAACGGCATGCTTTTCATATAGAAATATGAGCTTGGGCTTTGAAATGTGTAACTCTAATTTGTAGTCACTTTATTTTTCCCCAGACTCAAACTACTAATTCTCTTGCCTGCTTAACCTTACTAGGCAGCTGCCCTGCAGTGAGAACTCCCAGCTTTTATGCCCAGCCAGATGCTCAGCCTAGCTCTGCTGAGCCAGTCCCAGCTTTTCATCTCTCAGTGAACTGACTTGCTAGGATTTGGACTCTTTGTTATGTATATTAGAGTTGGGGTATACCAGTCTTACCAGCATATATACAAATAGTGCAGTCTTTACTGAACGGCTGAATTTGGTACCAAGTCCCCTTAAAGCACCTTGCAAAAAGCCCTAAACAGAAGACCTTGAGCTCAGATAAGGCTTAACTCCCAGCGGGCTCAACAGATCATACTTTTGGCTCTCTCTCTCCATAGACAAATGGACCTTTCTGAGCTTCTAAAAGAAGGGACTAAGGAGTCTCATGACCGTGCAGAAAATACCCAGTTTGTCAAAGATTTCTTGAAAGGCCATATCAAGAAGGATCTTTTTAAGGTTTGTACCCTCCATGAAACTGTGGTGGTTCCTGATGAGTTAAGAGCTTTAAGAATATAGAGGATGATTTCACTGGGCAAGGTGGAAAATGATGGTAGTGGGAAAGCTTTGTTGCACCTACCCTCTGCTTTATGCTTCATACTAATATGGGGGTGGGAGACTGAATGTCTCCAGGAGGCTTCTGAGGCTTCCAAAGAAGGCTGAGGCAGCTCTTGTATATAATCAAAAAGTCTTGAGTTAACAAAAATTAGACTAGGGAGTTTAATATTTGTGTGATAAAGAATTAACTATGTAAGACTTTTAAAAATAACCTTCCTAAGCATATTTCAAATTATTTCACTTATAAAAATTGGATTTGTACAATATGGTGGTCTGGGAACACTGTTATGTAAAGTGATTTACACATATGGTTGTTTACCACTTCTTTTTCTGTTTTTAAAGCACAGTGGCCTATTGGAGACCTCTTGGTCACCAGAGTATCTGTTAAAAGCACAGGGAGAGGGGACAGGGTGAATTTCAGGGTCCTCCAATTATGCCTTAACTCTTGACTTCCTCAGAGGTTGGTACTGCCCTACCAGGCAGTCCTTTTGAAGGCCAAGCATCCAACAAAGGTTCTGTGGAAATGGGCAGCCAGAATTTTGTCAATTCCCCCAAGTGTCTGTTGTCTAAGGTCACGGCTATAAGCCGAAGGGCCCAGATTTGACCGCTTGTTTTATGTTTGAAGACCACTTTAGGGTTGTGCTTCTTTCCTTTTTGATGTTACTAGCTATCAGCAACCATCCGTGATATAAATTGCTAGTGAGCCAATGCAAGCCTGGAGCTCCTGACTCTGCAGGGCTCACATTCACACTTCTTTCTTACCCTATCCATGACAGCTAGCTACCACTGCACTTTATTTCACATACTCAGCCCTGGAAGAGGAGATGGACTGCAACAAGGACCACCCTGCCTTTGCTCCCTTGTATTTCCCCATGGAGCTACACCGCAAGGAGGCGCTGACCAAGGACATGGAGTATTTCTTTGGTGAGGAGTGGAGGGAGAAAGTGCAGTGCTCGGAGGCCACCCAGTGCTATGTAGACCGGATCCATTATGTGGGGCAGCATGAGCCGGAGCTCCTCGTGGCCCATGCTTACACACGGTACATGGGGGACCTTTCTGGGGGCCAGGTACTAAAGAAGGTGGCCCAGCGGGTACTGAAGCTGCCGAGCACAGGAGAAGGGACCCAGTTTTACATGTTTGAGAATGTAGACAATCCTCAGCAGTTTAAGCAGTTTTATCGGGCCAGGATGAATGCCCTGGACCTGGATCTGAAGACCAAGGAGAAGATTGTCGAGGAGGCTAACAGGGCCTTCGAGTACAACATGCAGGTACCAGTGGAGGGATAATGGGGACAGGTGGGATTGGCTAGATTTCCAAGTAGGAAAGAGAACTATTTGGCAAGAGAGGGGTTGAGCCTTAACTGTCTGTCGGGCAAATGTGTGGGTGGGTGGGTGTGTGGAGGGGGATAGAGGAGGCATGTTAGAATAGGGTGAATGTGCTCTCTGTGGTCTGACCAAAGGTGACAAATGGAATTGGCCACCTTTTAACTGAAGGACCTAAACTTGGCAGGTATTTTACCAAAGACTCTGCTGGTCATAGCCTTTTGTTTCCAGTTTTAAATTATTTCAGAAAATGCTATGGTTTTCACTTATTTAGGTGCAAGAAGTTAATTAATTTGTAAGCTTCAGATGGGAGAGGCCAGTTTCAAGCAAGCTGCATCTTCTTGCCATTTTCCCTCTCAGAGAAGGGTATTAGAAGCATCCTACTTAGAGCAAGAATGAGTTAGGAGAATAATACTGTCCCCTAAAGTAGCCTTAAAAGAATCATAGGACAAGTGATGCCAAGCTCTGGAATAAGCTCCAAGTGGGAATAGAACAGGCCAGTAAAGGCCACTCAGGTGGTTTGGGAAGGTTTGCTTTAAACTCTTGAGGCACCAGGTTTCTTTGTCCCGGGAGCTTTCATTGACTCTTGGAATGGAAACAGATTCCATCTAGGCATAGGGTCTTGGACATAGTAGGTGGTGAATAAGTGCCTGGGCCTATTCCAGGGAACCCTCAAATCCTCAGCATGGTCTGTGTAAACTGCAGCTCACCTAGTACAGGCCTGTGGACAAGCTTCACCTCCCCATAATGAGATATCTGGAAAAAGCAGCATGAGGGTGCTCAGAAAATGCCCAGTGTTTATCTAAATGGATTTTCTTCTAGGCTTTTTGTTTGGGCCTAACCTGTGATTTTATTGGTATAGGGAACTCTCCTGGTGAAAAAATTCCTACCAATGCAGATCTGCACCTGTTCTGCAAGTAATAGTCTGAGAGAATTCCCTGGGGCACTGATATCAGTTGTCCAGAGTCACACAGCCATTGTGTGTCAGAGGTTCAAGACCTGGTACTTGAACCCAGGTTTCCCTGACTCCAAAGCTGGCACTCTAAACCTTATGCCATGCTTTTAAACTACTCACTTTTTAATCTGTTGTTAAGAATATTAGAACTAGATTGCCCTGGGTTGGGCTGTGGAAGTGAATTAATCAGGCTATGTATGGTGGAACTCAATGATTGGTTCCCCTGGTGTATCAGTGAGAGAATCAAAGGACTATAAGGAACCAAGAAAAGCTGCCACGGTAGATCTGAGGTCAGTCTTTACCCCACAGGGAGGGCATTAAAGACTATAAACTGATCCAGCAGCAGCAGGTCATGGGGAATTACCCTGAAACATCTAACAGCTTCTCTCTCCAAACCCTGATCTTAGTCATGGTGTCTATTACCCTAGCTTCTCAATATAGACCAAGGGAAATCTGCCAGGTGAGGGCTCAGTTCATACTCTGCTTCTCCAGATTTTCAATGAACTGGACAAGGCTGGCTCTTTGCTGGCCACAGAATCCCAAGATGGAGAGCTCCTTGTACATGATGGGAAAGGAGATGTGCGCAAGTGCCCCTACTATGCTGCTCAACAAGGTAAAGGTGGGTCTTACCCTTCTCCAACACTTCCACATAGGGTCAATCAACTTGGCTTTCTAACCCCATGGTGTCTCCTGTTGGCATTGCCCCTGCAGGTGCCCATGAGGGTAGTGCTTGCCCCTTCAAAAATGCCATGGCTGTATTGAGGCAGCCCAACCTTCAACTCATCCTTGCTGCTGTTGTGGCCGTGACTTCTGGACTGATGGCCTGGTACTTCATGTGAAGGAGGAGCCCATGACCCTGGTACTCGCCAGGGATAATCCCAGTCAACCCCCCTATCCCTACCCTAACCCTACTGACTAAACTATCATCACCTCAGGTGATTAAAAAAAAAAAAAGCTGGGTTTGAGAAAACAAGCAACCAATAAAACCGGACACTAAAGTCATTGCCCAAGAGACTGCTTTCTGCAATATTATTTTGTAACCCAGATACTAAGGGGGTAGGGTCATGGATCCCCCCCAGCAATATTAGCCCAGAGGAGGCCTCAAACCCAGAACTTAAAGATATAGGAAGCACAGCTTAGATCCAAAAACCTCTATACAGTGGAGCAATTTCCCTCAGCCTTGTGGAGTCAACTCCTCCCCTAAGGGCTCCATGTACTTAGGGTTCTCTTCTTCCTTCCTCTCGTCTCTCATCACTCAGGTTTGTGTTGATCACTCGGTCGATGGGATGCTTCACTCAGAACAATGGTAACTTGTTGGGGTGGAAGGAGGGGAGAGAGAAAAAGAATACAGCTGCTACACTGTGTCCACCACACCAAAGGCAGGGGGACAGATAGCCTTGGGAGGAAAAGAACCTGTGGTCCTGGGCCTGGAAACCAGGCTTCTACCCTAGACTCTCAAGGAAGAGCTTCATTTTGGCTACTTCCTTCAGCAGACCAACCCTTGCTGTCCCTCCTGGACAGAACAGGAGCAAAGAGTTTGGTTTCTCATGTAACCAATGTAAATGCTAATGCATCCAATAAAGTTTATACTTGGAACTTCCTGCCTCCTCTTTCATAATGTACAAGAACACCACACTGAAGTACTGGTGCTTCCAGACAGTCACTTGGGCAGGAGAATGGAAGATATATTGGGCAGATGGGGTTCTCAGCCGAGCCTCGGAGTGAGTAGTGGGCCTTCTTCTGCTGTAGATTTCACATTTGTGCAGCAGTCTAGCTCACAGAATACTGGAACTAAAAGACTGAGATTATCTAACCCCAGCCTAACTTTGTATCTTGGAGACATGAAGGGATTTGACTGAGGTCACATAGCAAGTGAAAAGATCTCAACTCTGGTGGTCCATTTCCACAGTGCCAAGGGTAACTGAACCAGATTAAAACATAAATGGAAAATATTTAACAAAATACCATAAAACATGAGAGTTATCTTGTGGTCTCTAAGTAAATGAACAGCCTGTAGGGATCCCTACGTACAATTTAGTGGCCCCCATTTCTATTGGAGTCTAACACCATTATATTACATCACACTGGCTTATGGCAACTCAGTTGGCCCAAGAAGTACTGATTAGCACAGGCCAGGCAGAAGAAGCTGACAGTGTAGAGGCTGCCCTTCTGTTACCACCTCCCTCCCTCAGTTCTCTGCCCTCCAAGAAGACTGTAGCTGTAGCACTTCATTCCTCCCATTACCTCTCCCTCCTCCCAGCACAGGCATATGAAATGGAGTCACCAACCAGAATCAGACTGCTTTTCAACTTACAGCCTGTGATTTCATCAGGATTTCCTTGTACAGAACTTCCTCTACCAACCCTACTAAGCACCTTTTCTGCAGCTTTCCCTATGGGCTAAGGATAGATTAGCTATGCTAACTTGTCAACTTTGGTGGTATTATCTCCAGAAGCTCTGAATGGCAAAGGTGGCTCTGCCAACACAAAAGGTCTCAAGTTCTTGCCTTTTCTAATGCTGCCACTAATATCCCTACCAATTTCTGGCATTGCTCTTTTATTAGAGGAGAGGGAAAGGGCTGTCTCTGGGCTAAAATTGTGAGGAAAGGTACAGCATGGAGAAGTTAGGTAATCTGCCCAGTCACATGACCATTATGAGTCAAAGGCAGAAACTGAGACCAGCTATCCCTTAGGCCAGGCTACTTCTTAAGGCTGTTATCTAGAACTCCAAATCTCCTCCTGTGGCTGACGGTTGAAGACTTCAGTAAGACCAAACACGTTTTGGATATTTCAGATCCCAGTGTTCCTCCCACGCAAAATAAAAATACATAGGGCACAAGGAAAGGTGGGCAGATGGGCCAATTTAATGTAAGTGATAAACTAAGACTTGAGAACAAACAGGTTCACATTAAGTAGGATGACATGCATTTGAACTGCAGAAACCAGGTATGGGGTACAGTAGTAGCAGTAATGCTTATGACACAGGTCCCAAGTCTTACATTCAATAACAGGGCTTAATCAGATGTCAGCTCAGCCTCATTACCCATTATCACCTCTCTTCATTCTCTATCCAAACTAAATTAAATAACACACTTTCTCCAACTGAAGCTCTAAACACATGGACATTAAAAGGTTTAGTGCAAAAATAGTGTTCCCCAACATGGTTTAAAAGAAAGTCTCTGCAAAGAACAATTCACACAAAGCCTGTTGTGCAAGTGCCATCTAGTGGCCAGTCAATGGACTTCCATGTCTGGGAAGCGAGGGTAGAGTTAGGGTTTAGAATAGTAGTAGTCTTTCTGACCTCTTCCTAGTTTTTCCACAAGTGTGGTGAGACAAAGAAAAGTCAAAATACCAAATTTCAGGTACAATAAGGAAAAATTCCAGAAGGAACAAGCTGAGTCCTCCATTGCCACTTCACCCTCACCTTCCCAGAGGTAGGACTCAGCAAGGCTCCATTGGTACAATGTTGGATTAAGGGAAAGCGGAGGTGAGGAGATGAGCCAGTGGCATCTCTTAAAAGTTGGGAGATGCAACCAATTTTGCTTGTTACCTTTTCTAAACTGGTACCCAGACTTGTTCCAAAATGGTGTCATGCTTGAGCAGGGCTCTCTGAGGTCTGATCCTCATTGCTTACCAACTCTTTCCTAATCAGCATTTAGTCCTACAGAGCCTACGTGTCCTAAGTTGTGATACCTGAGAGTTTCTAGTGCCAGTGGTTACTTAGAAGTCCTGTCCTTCATGATACATCTAGTTCCTACCAGAATTTGCATGGTCCTAGCTGCTTTAATCTTATCTTTTAGGAACTTGGAGCTCTCTTGGTATAATTATAAACACAGGATGATGGCCTTCTGAAGCCATCATTTACCCTGTTGTGTGTTCTCAGTGGCTATTAATGACCACTTTTGCCCCCTGGTTTCTCTACCCCTTAAGCAAGGGCTCCCTTCTACCCCTCAACACCATCATGGTCAACATCCCAGGTCTGGCTAGTTGTAGTCATGAACTTTGAGCTATTCTGTAGTATGGAAAGTATCAGAACAGACATGCAATAGTGTCAAGGCAAACTGACTGGTAATAGAAGGTAATTGTCACTGTAGAAGGCATACGGATAGGGTAGTAAGAAGAGGAACTTCTATCCCAGAGGCCCCATGAAACAAACTACTGTTCCAGAATGCAGGTTTTCTCTGATTCCCAAGGAGGCAAATGTGAAAGAACAATACCTAATATTACAATGGTGGGATCTGGAAACTTTCAATGGGGAGAGTACCTCTGCTGGTGGATAGTTAGTTCACTCTTGAAATCCTGATTATATACTAAGCAAAATATCAATATCCAAAATAACATGCTTGTCACTTCCCCCCACCCCATGACACTAAACTTCCAATCTGCCAAACCCTAAACCAGAAGAGATACAAATATCCCTGGGCTGGGCAGACCAGAGAGGACAGAAGTTCCCTGCTTCCAACCTAAGGAGGAAAAAGGGAGAAGCTACTGCCAAGCAGGAAAACAAAGCACAGGGTACAGGACTGACAAGCAAAAAGGAGAGATGGTAATCCCGGGTCCCAGCTCCCGGGCGGTCTCCGTTAGCACAGGCGCTTGTACGTGTAGATGTAGGCTTTGCAATTAGGACAGCTGTGGGTCACATCTTTGAAGTCATCAATCAGGCAAGGGATCAAGCAGCAGCCCAGGTCACACCTGAAGCAGAAAGGAAGGAAAAGTCAATCATGAGAACAAAGAAGCTGTGACCAGGGAAAGGTGTTGAGGATGGAGATGGTGAGCAATGGCCCACGGCTCCATAAAACTGGTCTCCAGTACTCACAGGGTCAGAAGAGGTTATGGATAATCTGAAAAACAGATAGTAAAGCGACTACGCAGCCAGCCCGGAGTGAAAGATGGGAGAAACTACAAACGGGCGCAAGTCTTGCCTTCCCCAGGCCAGGCTTTGCCACCTACCCCATGAAGCAGCAGAAGAAGCCTAGCACAAAGTTCATCAGGCCAATCTCATAGGAGATCTTGGTGGTGATAGACTGCTGGCAGTGAGGACACACGGTCTGCACAGGTGCGCCCTCGAAGATTTCTCCCTGCAGCACAGTCACTGTGGTCGCGGCCCCCGAGGGGACAAGGACAGTGGCTGTGTGGCCCCCAGGGCCTGGATAAGGACCTGTGGGGTAGTAGCCCATGGGAGGGTGGGGGCCAGGAGGTGGGTAGAAGCCTAGAGAAAAGAGACAAAAGCAACTCAGAGGCTGCTGATTTTCTCCAAACATTAGTCCAACAACAACAACAACCAAAAGTTAGCATTTTCCAGTACCAGAGGGTGACAGGTTAATAAATCAGGAGTTTGCCCCGTCCTCTCTCTACCAAATACAGGTCATGAGTCTGTACGGACCTAATGAACTGGCGCAGCAGGTAAAGCCTGTAATGAGGCGTTTGGAAGTCCTACTCTCCTGGCCTGGGCTGACCACTTGCATCCTTGAGAGTCCGTCACAAAATGGGATAACAGCTCATTCCAGAGAATAAATAAAATAAATAAAAGCTCCTCTTCCTCCTAGGGGAGGTAGGACAATGAGGGAAGCCAGATATCTCGGGTAAGTCGGGAAATCTGGGAACAGAATCCAGGTGTCCTGACTTCTAGTCCCAGTCATTGCATTCAATCTCATTCTTTTTGGCCAGTACCCTGGATTCCATGTGTATGGCCTGGGCAGAGCAGGGTAGCTCTTCTCTGAGGCCTTTCACCTCTGTAGAATCTTAATAGGTCTTCAACTTCAACCCAACTTACATACACTTACAGGTAGAGACATTAGAGACAAGGAGAGAATTGCTGAGCAAGAATTGAAGCTATTTGTTCTGGGAGTTGAAATAGTTTAAATACACACACACACACACACACACACAGCAGAGAGTCTTCAAGATAACTTGCTATACATCCCAAATGTGTTTCAACCCCAAATAACCACCTAATTTTGATGGTGTTATCTAAGTACTTGCTTTTGTCACTAGGATCGGGGAGTGTCAGGTGGAATTCTTAAGGCTACAAGCTGGTCTGTGGACTCTCAGCATGTCTGATCCACTTTACTTCAGAGGGAAAATATGCTTCTTTGCACAGTTTTTGGTGCTATAAACTCAGGTAGAAACACCCAGTGGAAGGCCAGCTTCTTCCTGGACCATTCTTTTCTGAGCCCTGGGCAACAGTTTTAAGTAAGAAATGTTTTGAAATCATTAAGAGGTTTTCAGAGGAAAATTGTCCATCAGCCTTTTTGTTTAGATTCACATAATCTGACCATTTAAACCAAGGCAGTCAGATACACTAAAGGACATTAAGATAAGTGGTAAACCTAGGTTTTATGGATTAAGGAACTACTTATTATGATGTGGACAGTAAATTAGCAAATGTTGCTGGGTTGTGGTCAGACAAGTAGAACTGTAAAATTCTCACTTCTCACCCCTCTACAAGATGGCTTCCGACCTCAGCTGGAACTGCACTTTTCAAAGTGACCAAAAATCTGATGGTATTTTACCAGTTCTCATCCTTCTTGACCTAAATGCAGCATTTGAGTTGACTACCCCCTCTCCTCTTCCTTGGCGCTTTCTTTTCTCTAGGTTTTCATGACACTCATTTTTGGTTGGCTGACTGATCCTCAATTTCCTTTACCTATGCATGATTCATAAGAAAGTCCTAAATGTCACTTTTCATTTGATGACCTCATCATCTTCCATGTGTTTATCATCATCTCTGTGCAGAGCTCTGTACACTAGACAGTCTAGTTTCTCCTCTGGCTGTGAAAAGTTTTAAATGCCAAAGTATTTATTTCATGTTAGGGTTTGAGCAGGGGAGGGACACAGACAAACTGGATGTCCTTCAGGTAGCTCAAACTCAACATGTCCAATGCAGAATTCATTTTCCTCCAACCCTGCCAAACTCACTCCTCTTCTGAACTTCACCATTTCTATCCAAGGCACCACCATGCTTCAAGTCATCTCATCCAGGTTCACACACCTTGGTTTCAGCCCTGATTTCTGATTCTCACTCAACTGACATATCTAATCATTTGCCAAATCTTTTCAAATTTCTAATTCAAAATCTCTCTTGGCTTCATCCCTTTCTCTATTTAAATGGCTACCACCTTAGTTCAAGCCTTCATTACTTCTTGCCTGAACTTATATTGCATTAGCTGCCTCGGCCTTTCTCCTCTCTCTGGTCCACCTTCCAGTCCCATTTATCAAAATGATTCTCCTAAAACGTGGGTCTGAAAATGCTATTCCCCTACTCAAACTCCCATGGCTTCCTGTTGTCTCTAGGATTAAATATAAACAATCCTGTCATTTAAAATCCTTCACAACTTGGACTCAAACCTATCTAGCTTTATTACACATTTCTTCCTCCCTAGTGCTCCATGGTCCAGCCAAACTGATTAAAATAGAATAACCTTCTTGCTGTTCCTCCCACAAAACTCTCCATATCCTATTTGGTGCCTTTGTCCTTGCTGTTTAGCTCAGGTCTGATATATACTTCCACCCCCCCTCCACTGCAGAGAATCCTTCCCTTTAATTCAAAACTAAAGCACTACCTTCTATGTGCTTTTCCGGAGAAACCCCCTCCAAAGAGCTTCTACTGTTCTTGCCAAACTGCCTTACCTTTGTTTTATATTTTTCTATATGTTCATGTCTCCCTTGCCTTAAAGGTAGGGGCTGTTTTGTCTTCCTCTAGTATGCCCAGCAATTAGCACAACATTTGGCACGTTGAAGGCAACTGCCTTCAACTATTTCTAATTGGCTAGTAACAGAAAAACCTTGAAAGGTATGACCTGAAGTAGAGACAGGTCATTGAGACTAGCGGTGGATTGTCTAAAGTCTCCATACATATCAGTTTTGATAATCACCTTCTTTACCTCCTACGCCTTCTGGAACAGCCTATCTATGGATGTGTCCACTCTTGTAAGGGAAAACCAGAATTTTCCATGGACTGACACACTTTTGGCTGAATAGAAATGGTATAACGTAGACAATCCCATTAAACAGTTTCAGGAGACAGGGCCAAACTAAGGTGAGGCATCTAGATGATGAAGCGAATAGTGTTGGACCTTGAGTCAGGAAGACAGTTTGAATCCTGCCTCAGATACTTCCTCCCGTGTAACCCTCAGAAAACTGCTTAACTATTGTTTCCATTTCCTCAGCTGTAAAATGGGGATTATAAAAGCACCCACCTCCCAGGGTTGTACTTATTTGTAATCTCCTTAAGGGCAAGCATTGCTTTTTGCCTCTTTTTGTATTCCCAATGCATAGCACAGGGTCTTGCACACACTGGTGCTTAATAAATGTTTGTTTGATTGATAACATGAAAAAATAATTGTAATCACTTAGCATAGGGATTGTCACATAGGCATTTAAGATATTGTGTTGACTGTTCTGAGTTCTTTGAATGAATCCCAGCAAATTGCTCTTTTTTTTCATCAGTTTATTTTTCCTTTTACATAAAAACAAACCTTGTTCTGCAAGAAGGGAAAAAATAGTTCCTAGCAAAAATGGAGTCATTTTAAAGGAAATAAAAGTTTTTAGTAAAGAAACTTCCCCCAAGACTATCTGATTGAAACTGGAGCCCAATTTTGTCAAGTTTTTCCCCCCTTATTTTTCTGGTCTAACCAGGAAGGGAAAAAAAGAAACCAAAAAAAGATTTAAAAAAATACAAAGAGAAAGAGATTGTTTTTAAGCTTCTGAAATTTACTGCACTGATAAAAGACTAATCCATGACTCCATAAAAATATCAAGTATCACTCTGATTATGAATTTTCAAATTATGAGGGGAAGTAGGTTAAACTTTGCTATCAATGTAATATATACTAAACTCCATAGTGTCACTTCTCTGGATGCACATCAGAGATAGTTAAAATGGAGGATTAGTGAAGTTAAACATTTGAAATCAGTCTTTTTCTTAAAAGCAATCTTTTCTCTCTCATTTTCCCATCTTCTCCCTCAGACTCACACTCTATGAATGCCTACTATCAAAAGGATGGAGGACTGTGGAGGTTCGCTTGAACTATGTCCTGACTTTACTTAACTCCACTGTGATAGAAATCATTCATTTCCTGAGTGTCTCTCCTCTCTGTGGAAAAATTTTATTGTTTGGTCTTATCTCAAAGCAAAACTGTAGTAGGGTGAGCTATATTTATAATAAGCTATTTAAATTAAGCCCTTCATTTCATTTTACTAACAATTACACTGATAAACCACCTACCTTATCACATGCTTTGGTTCCTGTTTCTTACAAGCTTATTTGATGCAATCGTTATTACATTAGGAGTTACATCTTTAAGCCTGAATTAGCCTCCTGTACACTCCTACCTGACAGTTGGGGAGACTCTGAATTATTTTATGCTTAATCTCACAAATGCTGTAACCTTACTTAAATATTCCTATTACAGCAGATGTTCTTAATCTGTGATCCAAAATACACAATCCCCACTTCCCACCCCAGATATTCAGGAATAGAATTAAGGAGATCCATCAATTTTATTTTTAATAGCTATATTTCAATATAAGTTTCCTTTGTGATTCCATGTATTTTATGTTTTATTATTTTAAAATATTCTTAGAATGGGTACACAGACTTTATCAGACACATAAAAAATGTTAATCAAATAGCAGAAACATTTTACTGGGGGCTGTGACAATCTGACAATCGTGACAATCAGGTGTATACCCTGATATGTGAAGAATGAATTTGTTTTGGGTGAATAGTACAAAACACTTTGCAAAGCTGGAAATCCTATAAACTCCTGACGCTTAATGTATAATTCCTGTTGATAGGAGAAATACCTTTATGAGTTTTCAAACTTATAAAATGAAATGAGAAATTCTCCTATGTCTAAATGGAAATTCTGTGGTCCTCCAAACATGATACTTAGAAGACTGGCTTTTAAAAGTTTTAGGTTGTTACTAAAGGGCAACATGGATTTTGTAAAACTTACAACTAGATAGAGCTTACCTATTGGAACAGTTTACCTTTATACAGAGGAACTAAAGATATTTTTTCCCTGTCCACAAGATGGGATAATTCCATAGCAGTTTATTAAAAGCTGGCTTTGGTCTTAAATTCACACTACTCTTCTAACAGTTTTTTCTTTTGCAGTATAAAAGTAAGCACTACCATACCTGTATGAATAGCTAAACAAGAGCTGGAAAACAGTTCCATTTACAAGAAATGGAAGTATTTGTAATGTAATAAAAATGTGAAATAGGTTATTTGTGCAATATTTAAATTATTAATTTGGTGATGTTACCCAGAAATCTGAAAGCTGCTGCCATACCCTATTAAAATGACTCCCAATCTACATTATTTTCAATGTAAAATCTCACAAGTTTTATCATTGTGACGTTAGTTTTTATCAGTGATTTGGCTAGGAATATGTTACGAAAGGAATGTAGTAAGTCATATATAAGTGAGATAAAAGAGCTAGAAGCTTTTGGAAAGACTTCATAGGAGTTTATTGGGCACAAAAGATGGGTGATGTTCAAGGATTAACCTACAGCTGTAAGCCAATCCTAGTAGCTGAGAGTACTGCTAACTTTAAAGTTACTGCAGCAGGCTTTAACTTTACCTTTGGAACTTCTCAGGTTTGTAAATGTGGATGACTTATTGCCTAGGAGTGCACCATGATCCTGGCTGTGCTGATAAATCCTGAGCCCTGGAGAGGCCCTCCTCAGACCTCCCTGACGTTCCTCCCTGGGTTCTCCTCCTTACCTGAGTGCTCCTTCTCTCAGCCTCCTCTGTTGGATCATAACTGACTCTGAGGACATCCCCCAAGGCTCTGTTCTGGGCACCCTTCTCTTCTCCCTCTATGTATCCATCCCATGATGATTTTGTCAGCTCTTGTGTATTATCATCTATACAGATGATTCCCAGATCTAAATACCTATCCCTAGTCTGTCTGCTGAGTCCCAGTCTCACATCACTACCTGCCTTTTGGACATCTTGTAAGCATCTCAAAATTCAACACATCCAAAACAAAACTCATTCTCCTTCTCCCTGGACCCATCCCTTCTTCCCAACTTTCCTATTGCTATCAAGGGTACCCACCACCCTCTCAAGACATCCAGGCTCACCACCTGGGCTCTGTCCTCATCACTCACATTCAGCTCACCAACAGACCCGATTTGTTGTCAGATCTTACTGTTCCAAACTTCACAACAACTCTTGTAAAAGTCCCCTCTTCCCTCACACAGCCACCTCAGTGGTAGAGGCCTCTACCACCTCATGTCTGTGACAGCTTTCTAACTGGCCTACCTCCCTCGAGTTTGTGCCCAACCCAGTCCATCCTCACTGTCAGTTTTCTCCTGACATGCACGTCTGACCATGTCACCCCTCTTCCGACCCTAGGCTTCCTATTACCTCCACAAAGCTATCTGGCGTTTACAGGTCTGCAGTCTGCCAGCTTTCCAGGCTTCCTCTACCACATTCCCTTCCCCACATGTCACAGCCCAGCCACACAGGCATGTTCACCTGCTGCCCTCCTTGATGCCCTTGCTCTGTGGCTGTCCTTCATGCCTCCAGTCCTCTGTCCTGTCACCTACAGCTTCCAGCTTCCCTGGCTTTCTTTAAGATTCGGTCCAGATCCCACTTTTTTGAGGGAGAGAAGGGCATAAGGATTTACAAAGTGTCTGTATGTTCTGGGCACTCTGTAAATACTACCTCATATTCTGATACCCTGTCTTGCTATTTGTGCAGTCTGCAGTGTCTGACACGCCGTGTGCTTAATGACTGAGAATCACAAAGATAAAGCTATACAAGGCCTGGGTAACGACCTCATTTCACAGATGAGAAAACTGAGGCCCAGAGAGGTTAAATGACTTGCTTAAGGTCACACAGGTAGTGCCAGAGGCAGAATATGAACTCAAGTCCCCTGACTCCAAAGTCAGAACTCTAAACTGTTACCATGATGCTTCTTTGCCTGCCTAGAAATCTCTCCCCAACTACAAGTACAAAGAGATCTGATATATATATATATATTGAAGTTTTGAGGAAGGGGAGTACAAAAAAAGGCAGGGAACACAGGAATATCTGGAACAGGCTTCAAATTTCAATCCAGTTCATGTGTACTTTAGGTAGAGATGGGAACAAGAAGTTGTTGAGCAAGAACTTCAGAACAGCTTAGGAGCTGAAACAGTTAAAACTGTACATCAGAGGATCTTTGAAATGACATGCTGCATTCTATGACAGTCTATACCTTTTAACCAAAAATAACCTCCTAGAGTAATCTGATAATGTATGTACTTGATTTTATCTGGGAAATCAGGCAAGGTTCTTAGGACTGCATGGTATCAATATGCTGGTCTGAACTCATTTCCTGAAGCTACTTATAATAATGTTATATTTATAAAACAGTATATGTTTACTATAAGTGAAGCTTACCAGACAGCAGCCAAAACAATAAAAGAAAGCTGTTTTTACTACACCTTGAGGCAAGTCAGTGGTTCAAGGAGAGAGGCCTGTTAAGGTCACAACTTGATGAATGACACCTATGCCTTTATTGCAGGGCCTCCTCTTCCCTAGGTTCCTCAGGGGCTGCCTCTCAGTTGCCTGCCAGGTAATCTATGCCCCATTTGTGCTGATATTTTTCCCTACTCTCATTCCCAGTCCAGTACTTTGTACTGCAGTCTGGTTTCACAAGAGCCCAAAAGCATGGAGGATTTCGGGCACTTATTAGCTGGCAGAAGCCTTAAGCAGCCCTGCTCAGATGAGTAACTAGAACCACATGAAAGCTTGCCATACACAGATGAAAGATACCTATATATTTTTTCCAAAGCTCTTAGGATCAGGGGTTAACTTTTTTTTTGTCATGGACCCCTTCAGGTAATGCATAAAGTACACAGAATTATAAAGGAAACCAGACTGAAATATAGTTATCAAAATATTTTAAAAAGCAAGTTCCCTAGATCCCAGATTAAGAAGCCTGTTCTAGAGACATGGAAAATGAATGCCTTTTTGTTGGGCCACTGGAGAGTAGTTTGGCAGAAATCAGGTATAGGCCAACATTTCATAACATTTATCAAGATAAGCTCAAAATGGATATCTGATTTAGAAATAAAGGGTCATTTTGTAAGCAAATTAGTGGAGTATGAAATAGCCAATGCCTAAGGAAAAATATAGTGTACAAACAAGAGGTATAAATGTTCATAGGAGGTAAAATGAATAATTTCAGTTATATAAAATTAAAAAGGTTTTTGGACAAAATCAGTGCAACTAAGATGAGAAGAAAAGCAGGAAACTGGGTCATAAAATCTTGGCATTAAGTTTTACTTATAAAGGTCTCATTTTAAAGATACTGAGGTAACTAAGTCAAATTTATGAAAATAAGAGCCGCTCCTCATAAGCGGTTTTCAGTGGAAGAAATCAAAGATATCAACAGTCATATGAAAAAAAATTCTCTAAATCACTAAAAATTAGGAAAAGGCAAATTAATACAACTCTTGAGATACCACTTCATACCTATCACATTGGCTAAGATGGCAAAAAAGGAAAATAATAAATGGTGGAGGGCATGTGAGAAAATAGGCACACTGATCCACTTCTGCTGGAGCTGTCAACTACTAGTCCAACCATTCTGGAAAGCAATTTTGAACTATGCCCCCAAAACCTATGAAACTGTGAATACCCTTTGACTCAGTGATATTGCTACTAGGTCTGTGCCCCAAAGAGATCAAAGAAAGAGGAAAAGGACCCATATGTACAAAAATATTTATAGCAGCTCTTTTTGTAGTGTCAAAGAATTAACTGGAAACTGAGGGGATGCCCATAAGTTGGGGGAATAACTGAACAAGTCTAGAAAATAAATATGATGGACTACTGTGCTATAAGAAATGATGAAGGGGATGATTTCAGAAAAATCTGGGAAGACTTGTATTATAAGATGCAAAGTGAACAGAATGAGAAGAGTAAGGAGTTATACATTAACGATAATACTGTGAAGATAGTCAACTTTAAAAGACTATCAGCATAATGACCAACCATAATTCCAAAGGACTCATGATTAAACATGCTATTCAGCTGCAGACAGAGAACTAATGAGTACAGACTGAAACATATGTCTTCTTTTTCTTGTGCCCCTCCCCTCTTTTAGATATGGCTAATGCAGAAATTTGGTTTGTGATTGCACATGTATAACATGTCAAATTGCTTGCCATTCTCAGGGAGGAAGAAGAGGAAGGAGAGAATTGGGAGCACAAAATTGTTTTTAAATGAATGTTAAAATTTGTTTTATGTGTAATTGGAAAAAAATTATTATTAAAAAAATTTTTTAAAGGAAATTTGGTTTGCACATACATCCTTGTAATGGGTTTTGTATTTCTTGCCTTCTCACTGAGTAGTGGAAGGGGAAAGGAGAGGGAGAGAATTTGGAACTGAAAATAAAACAATGAAAAAAATAGAATGAATACATACATCTCCTAAGAAGACAGAATGCCTTTAGCACTTACTGTCTAAATTTACCATTCATTTGCCATTTATCTTACACTACACTGTATGGTTATCTTCTTCAGTATCTGCCTTCTTCCTCCCAAAAAAATCCCTCTACTATACTTGAGGAAAAGAAGTGTTGATTGTTTAGTCTTTCCCACAATAGTTGGAGAGTAGGTACTCTCAAATACAGAATGGATGCAGAATGAATCAAAACTAGGGTAGTTTCATTACCCCAAATCAGGTAGGAAGCTATATTAAGGAGGTAAAGGGGAAGATGAATTAAGCCAATAAGGGAGATTCCCTCCAAAAACTTAGTCTCCCTGTATGGGGCCTCTCAACTTACCTGGGGGCACGTAAGTACCATCTGCATTCAAGTGGGGAGGGATGAAGCCTGGCTGAGGGATTGGATGAAGTGGTGGCTCATAGGGAGGAGGCCCAATTTCTGGAGGGGGCAGAGGTATGCCAGGGGGTTGTACCATAGCTGGAGAGGCTCTGCCTGGAGAAGGAGAGAAGAAGAGATCCTGTCAGCTTCTGTCTTACGTCTGCATTTGTTCAGTTAATACTTGCCCCCAAGAATAGGTGAAAGCTGACAATTCCCTAGGTGAGGGGACCTCTGGGATTTTAGTCTTAGATTAGTAACTGGGCAGGTCCATGTTGCTAGACATATTTCTTCAGGCTCTTTCCTTCAATGCCTCAGAAAAAGGCTCTCTTAAAAGTCTGGACTTTAAACCCTAAGGTTCACCCTTGTGAACCTTAAGCCAGTGGCTTTTCCATCATGAAAAGACCTACCTGAGGGGCGGCCAGGTAGCACAGCGAGTAAGAGCACCGGCTCCAGTGTCGGGATGACCTGGATCAAATCCGGGCTCAGATACTCAGCACCACACCCAGAAATAACTGGCCGTGTAACCTTGAGCAAGTTACTTAACCCCGACTGCTTTAAAAAAAAAAAAAGACCTACCTGCACCAGGTGGGCCTCCAGACTTCTCCTCCAAGAGTGGAGCTGAAGGGTCCCCAGGATAGGGAGGGGGAGGGTCATTGGACATCTTTGCTGACCTGTGGAGAAAATACAGAACTCAACCAAATGATTACACAGAAAGAGGTTTCAAGATGGTCAAAAGCTCATTGGGTGCAGACCTGAAGGTTTTCAGGACAATCTTTGATTAAACATTTTCCTAGCAAGGCAGTAGGCCATAAACTCAGGCATTCTCTGAACATAATCCACAACTTGCTGGGCTACCTTCCACTAACTAAAGTAAGCAGCATTCTTCCTTTGAACAAAAAAATGACAAATCCAAGCTGGTCCAGTTAATGCCCTGGAAAACAAAACCCTCCATGAAACTGCAACCTTCAGTGTTGTCAGAAGTCTGTCCGTTAAAAGCCTGCCTTATGTTTCATGCCTTTTAATAGAAAAACCACAGATTCCAGGATGTGCCTACAGTTACTTTACCCA
The DNA here is from genome assembly GCF_028583685.1 of Petaurus breviceps papuanus. Taxonomy (NCBI): domain Eukaryota; kingdom Metazoa; phylum Chordata; class Mammalia; order Diprotodontia; family Petauridae; genus Petaurus; species Petaurus breviceps. The sequence continues at coordinate 3,357,088 of NW_027185627.1, forward strand.
CATTTCCATCAATTCATTCAGAGCTGGTCTCATTGTAAACCTGAACCCCCCAAACAATCTAGAACTTCTACTCAATACCCACACACAAACAAGAGATATGGAAAGAACCTTGGAGACCTTCTAGTCCAATTCCCAGATTTTACAAGTAAATAAGACACTCTATTTGAAGATATACTCTTTGCTATGGATTCCTGGGCCCTGAAAGGACAGTGTTTAGATCAATGTTTAAGAGGGTAAGGGAGTAAAATTAATAAGGAAAAAAATCCCCAAATTCAGTCAACTTTGCAAGAAGTACATAAAAAAGAGGTGGAATATAGGTGATGAGTCTGAGGAAGAACAGCCAGATAGGTAAGAGAACCAGGAGAAAGCACTATCACGAAAAGCTAGGATGTGTGTATAGGAGGTAGTCAACACTGTCAAATGTTACACAGAAGTCAAGAAAGATGAAAACTAAGAAAAGGGTATTGTAATTTGGCAATTAAGGGATCTGATAAACTGTTTCAGTTGAGAGCTGAGTTTTGGAATGAGACTGCTAAGTAATGAGAAGTCAGTGGGAGGTAAGAAAGTAGAAACAAACAAGCACAGGCAGCTGTTTCTAGGAGTTTGGTTATGAAAAGAGGCTATGATAGAGGATATTACCTATAGGTAGGGTCAAGTAAAGGTTAAAGTTAGGAGAGATCCACTGCATCCCAAGAAAGAGCAAAAACATTTTATTTTTGAAATCATGAAGTAGCTTTTGGCCATGATCTTTTTCTGGTACAATGGAAAAGGCCCTGGCTTTAGTGTCAGAAGACCTGGATTAAAATCTTTCTTTCGATATTTATGACTTGTGTGACCTCGGAAGAAAAATCCCTAACTAATCTCCTTGGGTCTCAGTTTCCTTTTATTTATAAAAAAAAGGAGACTGAACTGGATGGTCTCTGAGGTCCTTTGCTGCTCTAGATCTGGGTCTAGAACAGGTCTCTCCTTTTCAGAACCAGAGCGCTATGACAGCACATGAAGGAGGAGGTGCTGGGCTGGGAGCTGGCAGACCAGGACTCTAGAGCGGCCTGTCATTGAAGGCTCCTTTTGCCTTCAATTCATTCACTAGTTCACTAAATGGAAAGAAATAACAGACAGGGCGGAGCCAAGATGGCTGTGTAGAAGCAGGACAACTCCATAAGCTCTCCCCATAACCACCTCAAATACCTATAAAATGACTCTAAACACATTTTATAGCTACAGAATCCACAAAGTGACAGAGAAAAACAAATCTCCCCCTGAAGGCAGCCTGGCAGGCGGACAGGAAGGGTGAGCCCACAGTTTTAGCCCCAGGGTGGCCCTTGACCAGCGGCTACAGCAGACTTCGGGAGAGTGGATCACCAGCAGCAGGGGAAGTTACCAGAATTGTCAACCCAAAAATGTCAAAGAAAAAAATAAGAGGTCAGTGTAGAACTCTGTTGGAACTGGGGGTGGGGGGGGGGGGGGGGGCGGAGGAGTGGGTCCGGCCCCTGCACCTAGAGCTGAAAGTGGTAGAGGTGAGGTGGCCCTGCAACCACATGGCTGCTTCAGAGTTCCAGGCCTGCAGAATGTAGTGGGGGCCAAGCAAACATTCAGAGGGTCATTGTTCTTGCTTTAACCTGCCTGGATCTCAACAGCTGTCTTGGGTGGTGGTCCTGGGGTGTGTGACCAGTGAGCCAGAGTTTGTGGGGTCTGCAGAGACAGTGCCCTCCTAATAGCTCTGGCAGTTGCAAAAACCCCAGCGATTTTGGACAAAGCTCTCCCCTCTGAAAGAAGAGTTCTACTGTGGCAAAGACCTCAAAAGTCAAGTAATTGAGTGGCAACATGAGCAAGCAAAGGAAGCAAAGCAAGCACAGCAATCCACCTTTACACTCCTATTTTTGGGGACAAAAAGGATCAAAGCAAGGAAAAGGAGGAAGACAACAAAGTCAGAATTCCTGCACCAAAACCTTCCAGGAAAAATATGAACTGATTACAGGTCATGGAGGAGCTAAAGAAGGATTTTGAAAATCAAGTCAGAGAAGCAGAGGAAAAATTAGGATGAGAAATGAGAATGATGCAAGAAAATTATGAAAAGAGAGTCAACAACCTAAAGAAAATAACACCTTAAAAATAGATTAACTCAAATGGCAAAAGAGGCCCAAAAAGCCAATGAGGAGAAGAATGCCTTAAAAAGCTGAATTTGCCAGATGGAAAAAGAATCTCAAAAGCTCACTGAAGAGAATCATTCCTTCAGAATTAGATTGGAGCAAATGGATGCTAGTGACTTTATGAGAAATCAAGATACTATTAAACTGATCCAAAAGAATGAAAAAATAGAAGGCAATGTGAAATATCTCACTGGAAAAACCACTGACCTGTAAAACAGATCCAGGACAGATCATTTAAAAGTTATTGGACTACCTGAAAGCCATGATCAAAAAAAGAACCTAGAAATCATCCTTCAAGAAATTCTCAAGGAAAATTGCCCTGATGTTTTAGAACCAGAGGGCAAAATAGAGGTTGAAAGAATCCACCAATCACCTCCTGAAAAAGATCACAAAAAGAAAACTCCTAGGAATTATAGCCAGGTTCCTAAATTCGCAGATCAAGGAGAGAATATTACAAGCAGCCAGGAAGAATTTGAATATTGTGGAAACACAATCAGGATAACACAAGATCCGGCAGCTTCTACACTGAGGGATTGAAGGGCTTGGAATATAATATTCTGAAGGTCAAAGGAGCTGGGATTAAAACCAAGAATCACCTACCCAGCAAAACTGAGTATCATGTTTCAGGGGGAAAATATGATCATTCAGTGAAATAGAGGACTTTCAAGGCTTCTTGATGAAAAACCAGAGTTGAATAGAAAATCTGACATTCAAATACAAGAAGCAAAAAAAGCACAAGAAGGTAAACAGGTTAAAGAAATCATAAAGAACATATCAAAGTTGAACTATTTACATGCCTACATGAAAAAACAATAATTGTAACTTATGAAACTTTTCTCAGTATGAGGATAGTTGAAGGGAATATAAATGTGTATACATACATATATATGTCTATATAGGAGGGTATGAATACATATGTGAGTGTGTGTATATATGTATACAGGTATACATAGAGGGCACAGGATCAACTGAAAAGAAAGAATGATATTTAAAAAGTAAAAATGAGAGGTGAGAAAAGAATAGAATGAGAGGAGATGGGGAGGGACAGAGTGGGGTAAACTATCTCATATAGGAGAGGCAAGGGATAACTGCTACAATGGAGGAGAAGAACAGGAAGGCAAAAGGGAATAGGTCAACCTTACTCTTATTGAATCTGGCTTAGGGAGGGAATGACATATACATTAAATTGGGTATCTTGCCCTACAGGAGAGTAGGTGGGTAGGGGATGAGAGGAAGGATGATGGAGGGGAGGGCAGGCTAGGGGGGAGGGAAGTTGGAAGCACCCACTTTTGAAAAGGGACAGGATCAAAGTAGAGAAAAGAACAAGTGGGAGGTGGGATAGGAGGGAGGGAAATATAGTCAGTCTTTCAAAATATATCCCCTATAGAAATGTTTTGCATAACTACACATGCACAACCTATATAGAATTGCTTATCTTCCCAGTAAGGGTGGGTGACAAGGAAGGAAGGGAAAGAATCGAATTCAAAGTTGTAAAATCAAATATTTAAAAATATTATTTTTTTTACATGCAAGTGGGAAATATGATATACAGGCAATGGGGTATGGAGTTCCATTTTGCTCTACTGGAAAGTTGGAGGGAGGATGGAAGAGGATATAGGAGAGAGAAGATTGGGGGAGGGGGTATACAGTGGGATCGCTGTTTTGGGGTGGTAGGTAGGGGAAAGATGGGGAGTAAATTTGTAACTCAAAATCTTGTAGAAATGAATGATGTAAACTAAAAATAAACATAAAATTTAATTTTAAAAAAAAGGAAAGAAACAACAAACTTTAGTAATTGAGAGTCTGTCACATCAAGGTCTATGAAAAATACCTGAACACGGAACATTTTATATTTGACCCAAGACCTTCTAAGAGGTGTTTCCTTTTCCACCAGTAGATCGTTACAAAGGTTTGTGCAACAGAAGGAATGCTGCATTTGAAAACTTGGGTTCAAATCCTATCTTTAATGTACTTAATACCTGCTTGACCTGGGACAAGTCTTTTAACCTTTGAGCCATGGTTTGTCATCCATAAAAAGAGAAGGTTGCCTTTCTCTGGGCCCTTTCTAGTTCTTAATTTATACTCCTATGGAAATATCTACTTTTAAAAGTAGTAATTTGGGACAGAGTTGTCCCTTCCTCCTTAGAAAATTTCTTAAAAGAGATTTTATACCTGATTCAAAGGAAGATAGTTCCTTTTGTTTCTGGGGGAACCTCAGGACTCAAGCTTCCTCAAACCAGCACTGATGGAACCAAAGGTTTCTAGAGCTGTGGGAGAGAAAGGAAGAACACAGCTGTCAATGCAGGGGAAAAACTCACCCACCACCAAAGGTCTGCCAGATGTCCCATGTTGCTGAAGGAATCCAATGCCAATTTAGAGACACATCCTTCTTTACTCTGTCTTCATTCAAGTCCTACCTATAACACATAATGGCTAGGAGAACATGAGCAAGTCACTCAGCCCCTTTCAGCCTCAATCTGCTCTCCTGTAAAATGAGGATAATACTTATACTACATCACAGAGATGTTGTGAAGCCCAAATGAGACAATGTAGAACATTTTGCAAATTTTAAAATAAATTTCAACCCACTCTCTGAACTAGGGACCTTTGGTATTACTCAGAAATATCTAAGTGGCATAGCTCTAGATGCAGGAAACACCCCTCTTTTGTCACCCCCTACCTAAGTACAGTTACGCCCAAAATACATATATTCAGATGCCCCCTACCATTAGTCTCCCTCTAACAGAAACTTCTAAAACCCCTGCTTTGCCCACCCTTCATGCTTCTGGGTCAGGAGAACAATGGAACACCCAGAAAGGAGAAGCTGGCAGCAAGAGTTAAGTAGGTGGACCAGGGAAAAAACTAGATCTTTCTGTATACTGACAATGTATATCTGAACCAGAACTAGCACACAATTCCCTTGATTCCAAGTGTTGTGCTCTTACTACCACTATATATTCTACCTTACAGTATCCTTCATCTAAAAGAATGGATATAATGCTACCTATCTCCAAGGACTGTAATGAGGAAATTGTTTTGTGAACCTTAAAGAATGCTGCTTCTCAACCTTTTGGCTAAGATCAGCACTATATAAATGTCAGTTATTACTACTGTTAAAAAGAAACTAGATAAATTAATAAACAAACTAGAATCTGGAACTACCAATATATTCTTTCTTCCTTTGATCCTTTTCCCTCTAGTCCCCCAACCTGCTTTGATTTCTTCTCCTTTATATCACTGGTTACTCATTCTACTTTCTGTACCCTGTACTTCCCAGAAGAATAGCAGATCCTGGGCATCTCTCAGCAGTAGGTTCAGCATGTTATATAGTACCTTGGGATTAAGGTTCCCCCTTCCAAGTTCCCTAGCTAAAGGTCAGGAACTCTTTTATCTATACTGTTGCAAGCCCAGTGGCCCAGCACGGCCCTATGAAAACTAGAAGTGCCATTTACTGTTTTCCCATTTAATCATATTGGACATACTCAGTGGCCAGGAGCAAGCTTATGGTTCACTACTGAAAATTCTCTGTACCCTGAATTCCTCTCTGTACCTGCATTTATGTTTGTCTTGGCCATACAAGACTCATCTTCAGATACTTCTCTCATGTGTTTTGTCTCACGACCAATCTAACACATGGCCCTTTCTGAAGAGTAAATTTAATACTTCAATACTTCAAAAGATCCATGACTTCACTAGTCTGGGTACTTCCCTACATACCCTGGGACTAAGCTGTCCTGACTGGTAAATAAATACAAACTCACAGAAACCATGCTTCACAGCTATCCATCCCATCTTCTTACCATCCACTGCCATGCACTCATTTCCCATCCTTGTTCTAGGAGCCATAATCACATAAACACTAAGATTGTTTCTAAAAGGGCATGTTAATTAACCCTTCTATGGTTCCACTCACCATGCCAGTGACTTCCTAGTCCAAAAAACTTTTCCCTAGCCACAGAACCCCTATATGTGTTGCATTCCCTGTTAGAATGTAAATTTTTTGAAGGAAGGAAATATCTCACTTTTGTATTTGTATCCTCAGTGCTTAGCAAATAGTAAGCATTTAATAAATATATTTTATTCATTCAGAAGATGGTACCTAAGGACAGAATTTAGATTTTTGAACTTTTGACTTAAAATATGGGGATGGCCAGAGATCAACATACCTAATCAATAAGCATTTATTAAGCACATTATAAATGCCAGGTGAGGCAGCTTGGTAGCACTACTAGATAGAACACTGGATCTGGAATCAGGTAGTCTTGAGTTCAAATCTGGTTTCAGATTTTACTAGCTGTGTGATCCTAAGCAAGTGACTTAACCTCTGTTTACCTTAATTCATTTAGAAGGAAATGGCAAGGATACCTTTGCACCATGGAAAGAACCATGGACCCTATTGGCATGTTATGGTCCACAGGGTCACACAAAGAGTCAGACATGACTGAACAACTGAACAACAATAACTAGGTATTGTGCTCAATCCTGGGGATACAAAGACAAAAGTGAAAAAGTCGTTGTCCTCCAAGAGTTTATAATTTATTTGGGAGGAGACATGTATTCATATTAGTACATGCAAAATACAAATGTGAGAATAAAGTATATGAAAAGGAGTAATGTTTAACAAGGCTGGAAAGGTAGGTTTGAGCCAGGTTGTGATGGGCTCTAAATGGTAAAGAGGAGTTTGATTTGATGCTAGGTGTAATAAAGAATAGAGTTTATTGAGCAACAGAGTGATGTGATCAGACTTGTGCTTTAAGAATATTACTTTAGCAACTTTATTGAGAATTGACTGAAGAGATGAGGTGGGGAGACTCAGTATGAAGCTATTATAATGGTGTAGGCAGGAGGGAATGAGGGCCAGGACTAGAGGGGGTGGACAAAGTAGAGAGGAGACAGTTATGAAAGACGTTAGGTGGAACAATCAACCAGACTTGGAAACTGACGAGATATGTCATGTGACACAGAAAGAATGGTTAAAGGATGACTCCAAAGTTGTGAATTGGGAAACCCAAAAGAGAACCAGTAAAACATAGATCTATACTGACTGAGAAACAGACACACACCAGTTAGGAGGAAAGATGTTTTCAGATGGGGATAGAGAAGGTTGAACTGGAGAAAGGACAAAAACAAACATTTTCTCAGCCAGATACCAAATAAGACTGCTAAGTATGACAAAGGAAGAATAGTATTAATAGAAAGCAGTAAACCATGGGAGGTAGAAGCCAATAAAAGACACTTTAATACTTGAAGGTTATGTTTTTTTTTTTAAAGCAATCGGGGTTAAGTAACTTGCTCAAGGTTACATGGCCAGTTATTATTTCTAGGTGTGGTGCTGTGTATCTAAGCCCGGATTTGATCCAGGTCATCCCGACACTGGAGCTGGTGCTCTTACTCGCTGAGCCACCTGGCCGCCCCTAAGCAATTGGGGTTAAGTAACTTGCTCAAGGTTACACGGCCAGGTGTTTCTGGGTGGGTGCTAAATGTCTGAGCCCGGGATTCGATCTCCAGGTCTTCTCAACACTAGAGCCGGTGCTCTTACTTGCTGTGCTACCTGGCCGCCCCATTGAAGGTTATGTTTTTGTTTTGTTTTGGTTACTGCACCATAATTACAGAGCTGAGGAGGGACCTCAGAGACAGATCACCTAGTCCAAACTATAACTGGCAGAGAATCCCATCTACAACAAATTCAACAGGCTTTACTTTGCTTAAAAACATGCTACCAAATAAAGGAGACAACAAGTAAATATCCAGATACAAAGGTAATATAGAGAGAGTAGGTGGGAAATAAGATGTACCTAGGCACATAGGTGATATATACATTCCTCTACTTTACATCGGCTGCTCTACCTGATTTGGGATAAGCGCATCACTTCTAATCTCATTGCTTTCATTGCTGTTTATTGGACAAAGATCTGGGAGTTTTAGCAAATTGCAAGCTTAGTATGAGTCAGTAGTGTAATGTGGAAATCAAAAAACAGTAATCTAATGTTAAGCACTAAACAGTAGTATCCAGAACGAATGAGGTCATAGTCTCACAGTATGAGACTATCCTCCTCTACCTCCAAATCCCTCCCAATGCCTTCCTTTATAGAGGGAAGAAACTAGACTCTCAGCCCACTTACTTTACATCTGCTGCTCTTTCTGGTTTCAACTCTATGGAACAAGATGGTGGCATGCCAGATGCCACCTGTTCCCTCTCCTCCCTCCTCCACCACCTTCCTGCCTCTTTTTGTGTGTTGTCTATCCCCTCCCTCACACCCATTAGATTGTAAGCTTCTTGTCAACAGAGATTGTCTTCTTTTTTTATCATTCTATCCCCAACATTTAGCAGTAGTCTGGCACATGGTAGACACTTAATAAATGTCTACAGGATAAGATTGGGGAAAAACCAAACCAAACAGGCTACCTCTGGAGGCAGTCAATTTCTTTTTTGGGCAGCACTAATTGTTAGGAACATTTTGCTTTTTTTTCTCAAGCTAAAATCTACCTTTCTGAAACTACCATCCACATCATCCTAGGTCTGCCTTCTGAATAATTCTAAACTCTCTTCCATATGACAACCCTTAAAATATTTCTCCAGGCTAAACACATAACTAATTTCTTCAACTATCCTCTAACAGAATGATCTTGAGGCCCTTAGCCATCCTCCTGACTATCCTCATCTGGAAGCTCTCCAATTCAATGTCCTACTCAAAATGTGGTTCTCCGACAGAGGGTACTGTGAGACTATGACCTCATTCGTTCTGGATACTACTGTTTAGTGCTTAACATTAGATTACTGTTTTTTGGTTGCCACATTACACTACTGACTCATACTAAGCTTGCAATTTGCTAAAACTCCCAGATCTTTGTCCAAACAACCTGCTCATCTAGCTATTGCTCCCCTATTTTGCACTTGTGAAATTGCCTTTTAAGGCAAGTGTAAGAGAACCTGGAGTCACTAATACATTTATCAACTCTTCCTTAATTTCGTGAATGTACTTCAAGAATTTCTTTGGTCGGCCAGCCAGAGGGACTCCAGATCAGCAGCAGCTGTGGCCGTTTCCGGATTTATCAATACATAGATGCGAAGGACAAGGTGAGAGGCCAGTGCAGTCTGGACTTTGGGACCCAGGAAGTGGGAGTGCGTGGCTTTTACCACCGGAGCGAGAAACCGCTGAGACGCCAGCACAGCCTGCCAGCGCCACATGGTGGCTTCAGCTCCTGGCCTGCAGAGTGTAGGGGGACCAAGCACCAGTCTGAGGGGTAATCGCTCTTGCTTTAACCTGCTTGGATCTGGATTGCAGTCTAGGGTGGAGGTCCTGGGGTGTGTGTCCAGCTTGCCAGAGCATGTGGAGACCTCAGAGAGGGCACCCATCTAATACCTCCGGCAGCTGAGAAAACCCCAGCGTTTGGGACAAAAACTCCCCTGTCTGGTGGCAGAGTCCTACTGTGGCAAAAAGCCCAAAAGTCAAATCATTGAGTGGCAAAATGAGCAGGCAAAGGAAACAAAGCAGACAGAAGATTCCAACATTACACTCCTATTTTGGGGATAAGAAGGAGCAAGGCATGGAACAGGAGGAAAACAGTGAAGTCAGAACTCCTGCACCAAATGCTTCAAAGGAGAATACAAGCTGGATACAGGCCATAGAGGACCTTAAGAAGCAGATAAGAGAAGTGGAGGAAAAATTAGGAAGAGAAATGAGAACAATGCAAGAAAATTATGAAATGAGAGTCAACAGCCTGACTGAAGAAAATAATACCTTAAAAAACAGACTGACTCAAATGGCAAAGGAGGCTCAAAAAGGCAATGAGAAGAATGCCTTAAAAAGTCGAATTTGCCAGATGGAAAAAGAATCTCAAAAGCTCACTGAGGAGAATCATTCCTTCAGAATTAGATTGGAGCAAATGGAAGCTAATGACTTTATGAGAAATCAAGATGCTGTTAAACAGATCGAAACAAATGAAAGAATAGAAGGCAATGTGAAATATCTCATGGGAAAAACCACTGACCTGGAAAATAGATCCAGGAGAGATAATTTAAAAATTATTGGACTGCCTGAGAGCCATGACCAAAGTAAGAGCCTGGAAAGCATCCTCCAGGAAGTTCTCAAAGAAAACTGCCCTGATGTTTTAGAACGAGAGGGCAAAATAGAGGTTGAAAGAATCCACTGATCACCTCCTGAAAAAGATCCCAAAAAGAAAACTCCTAGGAATATTATAGCCGGTTCCAGAATTCCCAGATTAAGGAGAGAATATTACAAGCAGCCAGGAAGAAACAATTTGAATATTGTGGAAACACAATCAGGATAACCCAGGATCTGGCAGCTTCTACACTGAGGGATCGAAGGGCCTGGAATGTGATATTCCGGAGGTCAAGGGAGCTGGGATTAAAACCAAGAGTCACCTACCCAGCAAAACTGAGTATCATGTTTCAGGGGAAAATATGGTCATTCAGTGGAATAGAGGACTTTCAAGCATTCTTGCTGAAAAAACCAGAGTTGAATAGAAAATTTGACATTGAGATACAAGAAGCAAGAGAAGCATGAGAAGGTAAACAGGGAAAAGAAATCATAAGGAACTTATCAAAGTTGAACTATTTTTTTTTCGAAGCAATCGGGGTTGAGTGGCTTGTTCGGGGTTGCATGGCCAGTTGTTGTTTCTGGGTGTGGTGCTGGGTGTCTGGGCCTGTATTTGATCTGGGTCGTCCCGGCACTGGAGCCAGTGCTCTTGCTCGCTGAGCCACCTGGCCAAAGTTGAACTATTAACATTTCTACATGGAAAAACAATAATTGTAACCTATGAAACTTTTCTCAGTAGTTGAAGGGATTAGAAATATATATATATATGTATGTATGTATATATATGTCTTTATATGAGGGTATGCAGGCATATGAATACATATGTGAATGTGTATATATACGTTTACAGGTATACATAGATAGAGGGCACGGGACCAATTTAACAGGAAGGGATGATACTTGAAAGGTGAAATTAAGAGGTGAGAGGAATATAATGAGAGGAGATGGGGAGAGACAGAGTGGGGCAAACTATCTCATACAGAAGAGGCAAGGGAAAATGTTTACAATGGAGGGGAAGAATAGGAAGGCAAAAGAGAATAGGTCAACCTTATTCCTATTGAATCTGGCTTGAGAAGGGAGGGGATCTCACCCTCCAGGAGAATAGGGGGGGAAGGGGATGTGAGGGGGGATGATGGAAGGGAGGGCAGGCTGGGGGGGAGGGAAGTTGGAAGCACCCACTTTTGAAAAGGGACAGGATCAAAGTAGAGAATAGAACAAGTGTGAGGTGGGATAGGAGGGAGGGAAATATAGTCAGTCTTTTACAATACATCTACTATGTTATTGTTTTGCATTAGCCACACATGTACAACCTATACTGAACTGCTTGTCCCCCCAGTGGGGGTGGGTGGCAGGGGGGGGGGAAGGGAATGAATCTGGAATTGAAAGTTTTAAAATCAAATATTCAAATATATATATATATATATATATATAT
>NW_027185627.1:3369129-3371094 GCF_028583685.1 Petaurus breviceps papuanus
GGCAGCTGAGAAAACCCCAGCGTTTGGGACGAAAACTCCCCTGTCTGGTGGCAGAGTCCTACTGTGGCAAAAAGCCCAAAAGTCAAATCATTGAGTGGCAAAATGAGCAGGCAAAGGAAACAAAGCAGACAGAAGATTCCAACATTACACTCCTATTTTGGGGATAAGAAGGAGCAAGGCATGGAACAGGAGGAAAACAGTGAAGTCAGAACTCCTGCACCAAATGCTTCAAAGGAGAATACAAGCTGGATACAGGCCATAGAGGACCTTAAGAAGCAGATAAGAGAAGTGGAGGAAAAATTAGGAAGAGAAATGAGAACAATGCAAGAAAATTATGAAATGAGAGTCAACAGCCTGACTGAAGAAAATAATACCTTAAAAAACAGACTGACTCAAATGGCAAAGGAGGCTCAAAAAGGCAATGAGGAGAAGAATGCCTTAAAAAGTCTAATTTGCCAGATGGAAAAAGAATCTCAAAAGCTCACTGAGGAGAATCATTCCTTCAGAATTAGATTGGAGCAAATGGAAGCTAATGACTTTATGAGAAATCAAGATGCTGTTAAACAGATCGAAACAAATGAAAGAATAGAAGGCAATGTGAAATATCTCATGGGAAAAACCACTGACCTGGAAAATAGATCCAGGAGAGATAATTTAAAAATTATTGGACTGCCTGAGAGCCATGACCAAAGTAAGAGCCTGGAAAGCATCCTCCAGGAAGTTCTCAAAGAAAACTGCCCTGATGTTTTAGAACCAGAGGGCAAAATAGAGGTTGAAAGAATCCACCGATCACCTCCTGAAAAAGATCCCAAAAAGAAAACTCCTAGGAATATTATAGCCAGGTTCCAGAATTCCCAGATTAAGGAGAGAATATTACAAGCAGCCAGGAAGAAACAATTTGAATATTGTGGAAACACAATCAGGATAACACAGGATCTGGCAGCTTCTACACTGAGGGATCGAAGGGCCTGGAATGTGATATTCTGGAGGTCAAGGGAGCTGGGATTAAAACCAAGAGTCACCTACCCAGCAAAACTGAGTATCATGTTTCAGGGGAAAATATGGTCATTCAGTGGAATAGAGGACTTTCAAGCATTCTTGCTGAAAAAACCAGAGTTGAATAGAAAATTTGACATTGAGATACAAGAAGCAAGAGAAGCATGAGAAGGTAAACAGGGAAAAGAAATCATAAGGAACTTATCAAAGTTGAACTATTTTTTTTTCGAAGCAATCGGGGTTGAGTGGCTTGTTCGGGGTTGCATGGCCAGTTGTTGTTTCTGGGTGTGGTGCTGGGTGTCTGGGCCTGTATTTGATCTGGGTCGTCCCGGCACTGGAGCCAGTGCTCTTGCTCGCTGAGCCACCTGGCCAAAGTTGAACTATTAACATTTCTACATGGAAAAACAATAATTGTAACCTATGAAACTTTTCTCAGTAGTTGAAGGGATTAGAAATATATATATATATGTATGTATGTATATATATGTCTTTATATGAGGGTATGCAGGCATATGAATACATATGTGAATGTGTATATATACGTTTACAGGTATACATAGATAGAGGGCACGGGACCAATTTAACAGGAAGGGATGATACTTGAAAGGTGAAATTAAGAGGTGAGAGGAATATAATGAGAGGAGATGGGGAGAGACAGAGTGGGGCAAACTATCTCATACAGAAGAGGCAAGGGAAAATGTTTACAATGGAGGGGAAGAATAGGAAGGCAAAAGAGAATAGGTCAACCTTATTCCTATTGAATCTGGCTTGAGAAGGGAGGGGATCTCACCCTCCAGGAGAATAGGGGGGGAAGGGGATGTGAGGGGGGATGATGGAAGGGAGGGCAGGCTGGGGGGGAGGGAAGTTGGAAGCACCCACTTTTGAAAAGGGACAGGATCAAAGTAGAGAATAGAACAAGTGTGAGGTGGGATAGGAGGGAGGGAAATATAGTCAGTCTTTTACAATACA
>NW_027185627.1:3371194-3394548 GCF_028583685.1 Petaurus breviceps papuanus
ATATATATATATATATATATATGTGTGTGTGTGTGTGTGTGTGTATACTATTATTAATACCATCTTACATGTAATTAAGAAAAAAGATATACAGGCACTGAGGCATAGAGATCCACTGTAAAAGTTGAAACGGGTATGGGAGAAAATATGGGAGAGAGCAGATTGGAGGTGGGGATATCCTGTGGGACTGCTGTTTTGGGGGGATGGGTAGGGGTAAAACGGGGAGAAAATTTGTAACTCAAAATCTGGCAGAAACGAATGATGTAAATCAGCAGTTAATAAAGCATTTAAATTTAAGAAAAAAAAAGAAAAAAATAAAAAAAATTTTTGTATAGGGGCAGCTGGGTGGTGCAGTGAATAGAGCACTGGCCCCGGAGTCAGGAGAACCTGAGTTCAGATTCAGCCTCGGACACTTAATACTTACCAGCCATGTGACCTTCCCCCCTCCAAAATGCAAAAAAAAAAAAAAAAAGAATTTCTTTGGTCAAAAATTAATCATTCTACTATCAGTCTGGGCAACTGGCTGGTATAGTGGATAGAGTGCAAGGCATGGAGTCAGGAAGACTCATCTTCATGAGTACAAATCTGGCCTTGGACACTTACTGGCTGTGTGACCCTAGGCAATTCACTTCACTCTGTTTGATTGAGTCTGCTCATCTATAAAATAACCTGAAGAAGGAAATGGCAAACCACTCCAGTATCTTTGCAAAGAAAACCCTAAATGGGGTCACAAAGAGTTGGATACAACTGAAAAACAACACAAAACAAAAAAATCATCTCATTCTATGGATAAGCCTCTCCAACATTCAGTCCATCATTGGGCCCACACTTGAAGTACTTCCCAATTTAGTAGACCCTTTGATTTGCCTGCATAGTCTTTGAGAAACCAGGGTCACCTCCATATGAGGAGATACTGAAGTAGAATTTTAGTGGATTTTTAAAAGTAATAAAACCCATTGCCCCATGTATCTATATAGAAATGCACAAATAATGGGTAATAAACAGAGTGAACTAGAAATCTTAGTGCATGAAGACAAATTCAATCTGATTGACAGCAATGAGACATGCAGTGTTGGGGCTCATGATGGGAATATGGCTCTGGAAAGTATATCTTATTGGCAAAGAACAGAAAAGACAAAAAGAGGTGATAGTAGCACTGTGTATTAAAATGATACATGGATATAAAGAAATTCCTAGATTAGAGAGGGAGAAATCATGGTAGAAAATATTTAGGTGAACCTGGACAGACTTATAAAAACTGATGCTAAGTGAGGGGAGCAGAACCAGAAGAACATTGTACACAATTATAGACACATAGTACCTGTGATGACTGACTTTGATAGACGGGGCTCATCTCAGCAATGCAAGGTTATAAGACAACTCAAAAGGACTTGTGATGAATGCATATTGAAGCAAACCACTTGCATTCTCTTTTTCATTTTGTTTTGTTTCTTCTTCCTTGTTATTCATTCCATTGATTATAATTCTTCTTTACAACTTGACTAATGTTTGCTGTGAAGGTATATGTAGAACCCATATCGGATTACATGCCACCATGGTGGTGGGGGGCGGGGAGGCAGAATTTGGAACTCAGAAACTTGTGGAACTAAATGTTGTAAAATAATAGTAAATAAATTTTTTTTAAAAAGAAAAATTTTAGGGGGGCAGAGTCAAGATGGCAGAGTAGAAACAGGACTTCTGCACAGTTCCAGCTTCCATCTCCTGAAATTCATATAAAAAAATGACTCCAGACAAACTTTGGAGCTACAGAACCCACAAAATGACAGAGAGAAGCTAACCTCCTGCTGAAGACAGTCCAGCAGGCTGGCAGGAAGCGGCCAGTGCAGCACTCTGGGAGCTGAACCCAGCCTTGCCCAAGCCCGAGGGTTTAGCCTCAGGGTAGCTACAACCAGCCACTGGCTGGAGGGACTTCAGATCATCAGCAGCTGTGGCGATTTCCAGAATTATCAATACATAGATGCTAAGGACAAAGTGAGAAGTCAGAGCAGAGTGGACTTTGGGATCCGGTAGTTCTGAAGTGTGGTCTGGCCTTTACCCCCTGAAAGGAGAAGCCACTGAGGTGCCACAGCCATAAAGTCGCCTCCACGTGGCAGCTTCAGCTCCTGGCTTGCAGACTGTAGGGGGACCAAGCACCCAGTCTGAGGGGTAATGGCACTTGCTTTAACCTGCTTGGATCCGGTACCACAGCAATCCAACTTTATACTCCTATTTTGGGGACAAAAAGTATCAAAGCATGGAACAGGAGGAAGACAACAAAGTCAGAACTCCTGCACCAAAAGCTTCCAAGAAAAATACGAGCTGGGTACAGGCCATAGAGGACCTTAAGAAGGATTTTGAAATCCAAATAAGAGAAGTGGAGGAAAAATTGGGAAGAGAAATGAGAATGATGCAAGAAAATCATGAAGAGAGAGTCAACAACTTGACTGAAGAAAATAATACCTTAAAAAATAGACTAACTCAAATGGCAAAAGAGGCTCAAAAAGCCAATGAGGAGAAGAATGCCTTAAAAAGCTGAATTTGCCAGATGGAAAAAGAATCTCAAAAGCTCACTGAAAAGAATCATTCCTTCAGAATTAGATTGGAGCAAATGGAAGCTAGTGACTTTATGAGAAATCAAGATACTATTAAACAGATCCAAACAAACAAAAAAAATAGAAGCCAATGTGAAATATCATTGGGAAAACCACTGACCTGGAAAATAGATCCAGGAGAGATAATTTTAAAATTATTGGACTACATGAAAGCCATGATAAAAAAAAAAAGAACTTAGAAATCATCCTTCAAGAAATTCTCAAGGAAAATTGCCCTGATGTTTTAGAACCAGAGGGCAAAATAGAGGTTGAAAGAATCCACCAATCACCTCCTGAAAAAGATCACAAAAAGAAAACTCCTAGGATTATTATAGCCAGGTTCCTAAATTCCCAGATCAAGGAGAGAATATTACAAGCAGCCAGGAAGAAACAATTTGAATATTGTGGAAACACAATCAGGATAACACAGGATCTGGCAGTTTCTACACTGAGGGATCAAAGGGCTTGGAATATGATATTCTGGAGGTCAAAGGAGCTGGGATTAAAACCAAGAATCACCTACCCAGCAAAACTGAGTATCATGTTTCAGGGGAAAATATGGTCATTCAATGGAATAGTGGACTTTCAAGCATTCTTGATGAAAAAACCAGAGTTGAACAGAAAATTTGACATTCAGATACAAGAAGCAAGAGAGGCATAAGAAGGTAAACAGGGAAAAGAAATCATACAGAACTTATCAAAGTTGAATTATTTACATTCTTATATGGAAAAATGATCATTGTGACTTATGAAACCTTTCTCAGTATGAGAATAGTTGAAGGGAATAGAAATGTGTGTATATATATGTATATGTACATACATATATGTCTATATAGGAGGGTATATGGGTATATGAATACATATTTGAGTGTGTGTATATATGTATACAGGTATACATAGATAGAGGGCTCAGGAACAATTTAATAGGAAGGTATGATATTTAAAAGGTGAAATTAAGAGGTGAGAGAAGAATATAATGAGAGGAGATGGGGAGAGACAGAATGGGGTAAACTATCTCATATAGAAGAGGCAAGGGAAAATGATTACAATGGAGGGGAAGAACAGGAAGGCAAAAGGGAATGGGTCAACCTTATTCTCATTGAATTTGGCTTAGGGAGGGAATAACATACACACTGAATAGGGTATCTCACCTTACAGGAGAGTAGGGGGAAAGGGGATGAGAGGGGAAATGATGGAAGGGAGGGCAGGCTAGGGGGGAGAGAAGTTGGAAGTACCCACTTTTGAAAAGGGACAGGATCAAAGTAGAGAACAGAACAAGTGGGAGGTGGAAAAGGAGGGAGAAATATAGTCAGTCTTTTACAATATATCCACTATGGAAATGTTTTGCATAGCTACACATGTACAACCTATACTGAATTACTTATCTTCCCAGTAAGGGTGGGTGACAAGGGAGGAAGGGAATGAATCTGGAATTCAAAGCTTTAAAATCAAATGTTTTAAGTATATATATATATATACACTTGATAATATATACTATTAATAATAATATATACTATTAATAATAATATATACTAAGTATATATACTATACTTAATAATATATACTATTCTTAATATTATTTTACATGCACTGTGAAATAAGATATACAGGGGTATGGAGATCCATCTTGCTCTACTGGAAAGTCGTAGGGGGGATGGGGGAAGATATGGGAGAGAGCAGAATAGAGGAGGGGATATCCAGTGGGATCGCTATTTTGGGGTGGTGGGTAGGGGGAAAATGGGGAGAAAATTTGTAACTCAAAATCTTTTGGAAATGAATGATGTAAAGCAGAAGTTAATAAAGCATTTGATAAAGAAAAAAATATTTAGGTGAGAATCATTGGATGGAGAAACAGAAGATATAGTCATAGAAATATACTACAGAACACCTGTTCAGGAGGAAATAAAGGAAAAAGATCCCAAACATTAGTGATGGACAACTTCAATAATTATCCAAAATTATTTTAAAAGTTCATTTATAGTTCTCACTTTGTCAAAATTCTCGAATCACACAGTGACAGCAAAGGGTGATGACTTGACTTGCCAAGTGATAATGATGCTCATGATCCTAATTCTGACCAGTAAGGATCAATTTTTTTTCTTTTTAAAAAGTCAAGCATATCCTGACACTCAAGAATTTAGGGAAACATTTCTGGGAGTTCAGAAAAGTTAAGCTTATAGCCTAAAATTAATTTTGAAAAAAGTCAGCCCTGGGGCAGCTAGGTGGTGCAGTGAATAGAGTACCGGCCCTGGAGTCAGGAGGACCTGAATTCAAATCCAGCCTCAGACATTTAACACTTAACTAGCTGTGTGACCTTGGGCAAGTAGCTTAACCCCAATTGCCCTCCAAAAAAAAAGTCAGCCCAAAAGAAAAATTTTCAAAACTGATTAGGATGAAAAGGAGTCTAAAGAGACAAACTAGATAAACAAGAAGCTTATCAATGAACTTAATTTTTTTTTAAAGATACATCTATAAGATGGCAGTAAGATTGTACCAGAGATGTAACATGCAAGGAACAAAATCTGGGGAAAAAAAGAAAGAAAAAGTCAGAAGAGACCAGAAAAAAACAGGATTTTTAAAAAGTTGACTAATCCATCATGTTTTGATATATGACATATATAAAACATTTAAACATTGCCCCATACAAAAAAAATGTTCCTTGAAAGCAGTAAACAAAATTCCCTATTAGTGTGAGTGCTGAGAGAACACTTCCCTGCTTTTGAAGCTTACCGACTCCACAGAAAGGAAGGACATGCATTATAGCTTTGATATTAAGGAAACCACAATATCTATTATATTTGGCCTGAGTTTTGTTGCCTCTTAGAGTTGTCTTTATTTATACAGTATCTATCTACATTCTACACCATGCCAGGTACTGTGTTAGGCAACAAGGATACAAAGACAAAGAACAAAACAAGCCCTGTCCTCTAGAATCTGATATTCTATCAGGGGAAGAAGGAGAGGGAGTATATAACATGTAAATACAAAATAATTGTGGGAGGAGGGGATCAAGGTACTCACAACTGAGGAAATCAGGAAAAGCCTCTTCTAGAAAGTAGCACTTGAACTGAGCCCTGAAGGGAACTAAGGATTCCAAAAGGTGTGGGTGAGGAAGGAACATGAGAAAGAACCTGTGCAAAAGCACAGAGGTGGGAGATGGAATGTTGTATACATGGAATAGAAAGTAGCCAAGTCTAGATGACACACAGAACATATGAGGGGTTATGTGTTATCAGCTTGAAAAGGTGAGATTGAATCCAGGTCTTTAAATGTCAAACAGAGGAGATTGCATTTTGTCCTCAAGGCAATAAGGGACCACTAAAGCTTCTTGAAGAAGGGTGTGACATGGTCAGACCTGTGCTTTAGGAATTCCAATTTAGTGGCTTTATGTAAAATGGATTAGAGGGGGAAAGATGACGGATACTGGAATGTGCATTAAGATGCTATTGCAATATGCCAGCTAAGAGAGAATGTAGGCCTCCAGGAGGCTATCTGTGGTATGAATGAAGAGAAGGAGACCTATATAAAAGATATTCTTGAGGCAGAACTAACAGGACTGGACAGCAGATAGAAAGTTGAGGAGGACCCTTGGAGAAGGAAGAATATGGCACCCATGACATAAAAAGGAAAGTTAGGCACAAGAGTATGTCTAGAGAGGGGGAAAGATGAGTTCAGTTTTGTACATGTCAAGAGGCCTATGGGAAATCCAACAGGTATTTGGAGTTATGGGACTAGAGATTCAGCAAATGATGATCTGGGAACCATGTGCAGAAAGAGAAGTCGAACTTGTGAAAGCTGATGACTTTGTAGAGAGAGAAGAGAAAAGCACCCAGGACAAAAGCCATACAATATACCCATCCACACTGGGGAGATTTAAAAAGAGACCAAGATGGAATGGTCACATATGTAAGAGGAAAAACACAAAAGAACAGTTAAAAGCCTAGAAGAGAAAGTATTCTTTCTGAATAAGCTTTACTGAAAATACTGGTAAAATTCTAGAATGGATCATAAAAGGGATAGTTTGTAAGCATTTAAAGATGACAACTGTGAATTTTAATTATTAGGAGATCAGGAAAACGTAGAAGACATATTTCAGAAAAACATATGAAAAAGTCTCTCAAGCTGTGAACAATATGAACTACATGATAGTGCCACCAGATGGATTCAGAACCACTTGAAAATTTTAATACAAAAAGTGGTCATTAATACATGGAGGTCAGCTTGGGGAAAAGTCTATAATGGGAAGTCCCAGAAATCTGTTCTTGGCTTTGCAATGTACAATTTTTTTTAAAATCAAGCTTGAATGAACACAGAGATGGAATGCATAATGGTTTCTCAGATAACAAAAAGAAGGGACAGCCAGTGTCATGATCCAAAAAGTCTTAACTGGCTAGAATAATGGGCCAAAGCTAATGAGATGTGATTTAATAGAAACCAACTGCTTACACACACACACAAATAAACCAACTACACAAATATAAGAAAGGGGAAGGCCTACCTAGCCAGCAGTTCAACATGAAAAAAAAAAAATATCTAGGAGCTTTACAGGATTGGTAGCTTAAAATCCACTCAACAGTATGACAAGGCAGCCAAAAAAATGTAATGGAATCTTAATTTACATTAAGAGAAGCACAGAATATCAAGAACAAGGGACATCATTTGTACTCTTGTCAGACCACATTCAGATTTCTTTATTATGTTCAGCTCAGGGCATCACATTTAGGAAAGGCATTGAAAAAATGAGACACATCTAGGGGGTAACCAAGATAGTAAGGAGACAACAGATTATGGCAAAAAAAAGATGGGTTAAAGGAGCCAAGGAAGTTTAACATGGAGAAAGAGAAGATGAGGGGAACATGATAGCTGTCTTCCAGTACTTAAAAAGCTCTAAGGTGGAAGAGAGATCAGATTTCTCCTGCTTCAGCCTAGTAGGCAGAACTAGAAACAAATGAGTGCAAGCTGCAGAGAAACAGGGTTCAGCTTGCTGTAAAAGAAAAATGTCCTAAATAAATTAAGAGCTGTCCCAAAGCAGAAAGGGCTGCCTCTGTAGGTCTTCAAACAAATATAAGATTACCACCTAACATCAGGAGTATTTTAGAGGGGATTCCTATTTAGGTACAGGTAGATTACCTCAAAGGTACCTTCCAACTCTAAAGATTCTATGGTTCTGTTAATGTACAGTTCTTATATATGGAAATGATACTATCAATCTCCTCAATGTCTATAAATCCATAGGTGTTTAAGAGTTGTTTTTCCAAGAGAGGAAATAGTTTTTTTGTAGCATTGGCTCAGGTTAGTGATGTATTTTGTGACCAGTGAACACAGCAAAGCTAAATGCTACACCTAATTCAAAACTATATGACCATGATGTATACAGTGCTTTAAATATGTGAGCTATGCATTAGAAATATAAATCTGCTTCAACACGTCATATTTCAAAACTAAATTCCAAATTGACTACTGCTATTTGGAGTTACTAGCACTTTTGCTTCCCTTCATTCATGCAAATAACTGACACTGTTTCAAGTCCTAAAATTTTAAATCAGTTCACAACTCCACCACCAATGCATTAGTGCTCCAATTTTCCCACATCTTCTCCAACAATATAAGCACTGGTTATAAGTTACTTGCTATAAAGTATGATGTTGTATTAATTCCATTAAAACAAGAGAGACTGAGAAGATCATGCTGTGCACACTGACTATACTACTGCAGCCACATGCAACGGCTTCTGGCTTTCTGCTACTACTTTTTCATTTTTGCCAGTTCTCCCAATCCAAAATAAATCAAATTATTTTACAAATAAGATAACACACACTTATTAAATGGCAGGACGATCTCTAGCAGGACAGATCTGGAAAAAAGCCAGGCTCCCAGTCTTGAAACCACATTCACCACAGTGCAACCCCACTGTGCTGGCTCTTGTGTGAAGAATCAAGAACAGCAGGCTATCCAAGGATCTATTGAGGTAGGGAGATGAAGGGGACAGAAACAAGGCTAAGGTGTAAAAGTGAACACATAACCAAGAATGCCATGACTGAGCTAGCTTAGCTAGTTATCTAAAATAGCTTAGTGGTCTCTTACTAATCACAAGCCTAAAACACAAAAGAGGTTTTACAAATTGTGGCTATAGTCACAGAACTAATAGAAAGGGTTACTGATATCATCTTTTCAGCCATTCTAGCTAACAAAGATGTCAACTATCTTTCAATATATACCAATATACCACAAAATCATTCTATGATCAAGGAATCAATAGAGGTAAATCACCATCTCTCTTCCTCACCTTTCTACCTATAACATAAGATGACAAACAGGGCCAGCCTACCACTAGAGTAGGTAATTCTCTAAATCAAATGGTATTCCAGGAAGGGTCCCTATTGCCTTTGTCACTTCCTAAATATACACACACTACCTAAAATCCTACCACAGAGAAGTCTTTTGTGTTAACAAACTTTTATTTCCCCCCACCCCAGGTTTTTCTAAAAGCATCCTTCTCTGTTTATTTCCCCCCCCCACTTAATAGCATTTTGTTTTTTTCCGATTACATGTAAAGATAGTTTCCAACATTCACTTTGTTTGTATGTTGAGTTTCAAATTTTTTTTCTCTATGTCTGCTCTGCCCAAGACAGCAAACAATCTGACACTGGCTATATACGTACAATCATATTAAACATATTTCCACATTAGTCACATTGTAAAAGAAAAATCAGAACAAAAGGGAAAAACCACAAGGAAGAAAAAAAGAGAGAAAACAGTATGTTTTGATCTGCATTCAGACTCCATAGTTCTCTTTCTGGATGTGATTAGTTATTTTCCATCACAAGTTTTTTGAAACTGTCTTGGATCATTGTATTGCTCAGAAGAGCTAAATCTATCAAAGTGATCTTTGTACAATGTTGCTATTACTGTGTACAATGTTTTCCTGGTTCTATACACTTCACCCAGCACCAGTTTATGTAAGTCTTTCCAAGTTTTTCCAAAATCTGCCTGCTCATAATTTCTTATAGAACAACAGTATTTCATTACATTCATATACCACAACTGGTTCAGTCATTCCCCAAATGTTTAGTATCCCCTCAATTTCTAATTCTTGACCACCACACTATATTTTTGTACATGTGACTTCAGACTAAGTAGTAGTATTGCTGGATCAAAGGGTATACAGTTTTATAGCCCTTTGGGTACAGTTCCAAATTGTTCTCCAGAATGGTTAGATCAATTCACAACTCCACCACCAATGCATTAATGCTCCAATTTTCCCACATCTTCTCCAACATTTATCATTTTACTTTTTTGGGGGGTCATATTAGCCAATCAGATAGGTGTGAAGTAGCACCTCAGAGTTGTTTTAATTTGCATTTCTCTAATCAATAGTGATTTAGAGCACTTTTCACATGACTATAGCTTTCATTTCTACATCTGAAAACTGTATTGATGTCCTCTCACATTTATCAATTAAAGAATGACTTGTGTTTTTATAAATTTGAATGAGTTCTTTATATATTTTAGAAATGAGGTCCTTATCAGAAATACTGGCAGTAAAAATTATTTCCCAGCTTTCTGTTTTCCTTCTAATCTTGGTTGCATTGGCTGTTTGTGCAAAACCTTTTTAACATAATCAAAATTATCCATTTTGCATTTCATAATATTCTCTTAGTTATAAGTCTTCCCTTCTCCATAGATCTAACAGGTAAACTATTCCTTGTTTTCCTAATTTATGGCATCACCCTTTATGTCTAAATTATGTAACCATTTTGACCTTATCTTGGGATAAGGTGTAAGATGTTATGCCTATGTTTCTACCTTATTATTTTCCAGTTTTCCCACCAGTTTTTGTCAAATAATGAGTTCTTATCCCAGAAACTGTAGTCTTTGGGTTCATCAAACAGTAGATTACTATAGTCATTGAATACTGTATCTTGTGTACCTAATCTATTCCACTGATCCATCAATCTATTTCTTAGCCAGTACCAAATAGTTTTGATGATTGCTGCTTTATAATATCTTGTATGGCTAGGCCACCTTCCTTTGCATTTTTCCCCTTCAATTCTCATGATATTCTTGACCTTTTGTTCTTCCAGATGAATTCTGTTATTATTTTTTCTAGCTCTATAAAAATTTTTAGTAGTTGTATCAACATGGCACTGCATAAGTAAATTAATTTAGGTAGAATTATCATTTTTATTATATTAGCCCAGCATACCCATGAACTGATGTTTTTTCAATTATTCGCATCTGACTTTATTTGTGTGAAAAGCATTTTGTAATTGTGTTCATATAGTTCCTGGGTTTGTCTTGGCAGGTAGACTCCCAAATATTTTATATTGTCTACAGTTATTTTAAACAGAATTTCTTTCTATCACTTGCTGCTGGGCTTTATCAGTAATATATAGAAATGCTGATGATTTATTTATTTTATATCCTGCAACTTTGCTAAAGTTGTTATTTCAAGTGGCTTTTTAGTTGATTCTCTAAGTATACCATATCATCTACAAAGAGTGATAGCTTTGTTTCCTCACTGGCTATTCTAATTCCTTCAGTTTCTTTTTCTTCTCTTACTGATCAAGCTAACATTTCTGGTATAATAGTGAATAACAGTGGTAATAATGGACATCCTTGTTTCACCCCCGATCTTACTGAGAAAGATTCTAGCTTACGTATAATGCTTGCTGATGGTTTTAGACAGATGCTATTTACCATTTTAAGGAAAACTCCATTTATTCCTTTATTCTGTAGTGTTTTTAACAGGAATGGGTGTTGTATTTAGTTAAAAGCTTTGTCTGCATCTGTTGAGAAAATCATATGATTTCTGTTCACTTCTTATTGATATGGTGAATTATGCTCTGATAGTTTTCCTAATATTAAACCAGCCCTGAATCCCTGGTTTAAATCCCACCTGGTCATAGTGTATTATGCTCATAATAAATTGCTGTAAACTTTTTGCTAAAATTTTATTTAAAACTTTTACATATTCATTAGGTAAATTGGTTTATAATTTTCTTTCTCTATTTTGGCTCTTCTTGGTTTAGGTGTCAGCACCATATTTGTATCATTAAAAGAATTTGGTAGGACTCCTTCACCTATTTTCCCAAATAGTTTATATGGTACTGGAATTAATTGTTCTTTAGTGGAATTCACTTGTAAATCCATCTGGCCCTAGATATTTTTCCTTGAAGAGTTCACTGATGCCTTGTTCAATTTCTTTTTTCTGAAATGGGGTTATTTTATTTCCTCTTCTGTTAATCTAGGCAATTTATATTTTTGTAAATATTCATCCATTTCACTTAGATCATCAGATTTACTGGCATACAGTTGGGCAAAATAGCTACTAGTTATTTTAATTTCCTCTTCATTGGTGGTGAATTCACCCTTTTCATTTTTGATATTGGCAGTTTGGTTTTTTTTATCTATTTTATTGTTTTTTTTCCCATAAAACCAGCTCTTAGTTGAATAATCTTCTTTATGTCAATTTTATTAATCTCTCCATTAATTTTCAGAATTTCTAATTTGGTATTTAATTGGGAATTTTTAATTTGTTCTTTTTCTAGCTTTTTTTAGTTGCATGCCCAGTTCGTTGATATCCTCTTTCTCTGTTTTATTCATGTAAGCATTTAGAGATATAAAAATTTCCCCTAAGAACTATTTTAGCTATATCCTATAAGTTTTGGTATATTATCTCATTATTGTCATTCTTTTTGATGAAATTTTTATTGCTTCTATGATTTGTTGTTTGACCCACTCATTCTTTAGGATTAGATTATTTAGTTCCAAATTAATTCTTAGTCTATCTTTCTATGGCCCTTTATTACACATAATTTTTATTGCACTGTGATCTGAAAAGGATGCAATTAATATTTCTGCCTTTCTGCATTGGACTGTGAAGTTTTTATGCCCTAATATATGGTCAATTTTGGGGTAGGTGCCTTTTACCACTGAGAAAAAAGTATAGCATTTTCTGTCTCCAGTTTTCTCCAGAGGTCTATCATATCTAATTTTCTAAAATTCTATTCACTTCCTTAACTTCTTTCTTGTTCATTTTATGGTTACATTTATTATCTAGTTCTGAGAGGGGGAGGTCAAGGTCGTCCACTAGCATAGTTTTGCTATCTACTTCTTCCTGTAAAACATTTCAATTCTTCTCTAAGAATCTAGATGCTATACCACTTTTTGCATATTATGTTTAGTATTGATATTACTTCATTGT
The DNA here is from genome assembly GCF_028583685.1 of Petaurus breviceps papuanus. Lineage (NCBI taxonomy): Eukaryota > Metazoa > Chordata > Mammalia > Diprotodontia > Petauridae > Petaurus > Petaurus breviceps. Next base: position 3,383,993 of record NW_027185627.1, read on the forward strand.
CTATGATACCTTTTAACAAGATGTAGGGGTGGCTAGGTGGCGCAGTGAGTAAAGCACTGGCCCTGGAGTCGGGAGGCCCAAGTTTGGTTCCAGCCTGAGACACTTAACACCCACACAAAAATACTAGTCGTGTAACCTTGGGCAAGTTACTTAACCCCAAATTGCCCTCCAAAAGGCAAAAAAAATAACAAACAAGATATAGTTTCCTTATCTCTTTTAATTAGATTTATTTTTGCCTTTACGTTGTCTAAAATTAGGATTGCTACCCCTGCTTTTTTTTCTTCAGCTGAAGCATAATGTATTCTCCCCCAGTCTTTTTACCTTTACTCTGTGTGTACCTTTCTGCTTTAAATGTGTTTCTTGTAAGCAACATAATGTAGAATTCTGGTTTTTGATCCACTTTGCTATCTGCTTCTGTTTTACAAGACAGTTCATCCCATTTACATTCACAGTTATGATTACTATGTTTTTCTCTCCATCTTATTCCCTCATTTATACTTTTCTCTCTCTTTTCATCCTTTCCTTCCTCACCACTGCTTTGCTTCTGACCACCACCTCCCCCCAATTTATCAGTCCTCCTCCCTTTTCATTCCCTTTCCCTACTACTTCTGCCCTCTCTTCTATCCATTCCCCTCCCTTTTCTTTCCCCTTTCTTCTTCTATTTTCCAATAGGGTAAGATAGATTTCTATACCCAACTGAATGTGTATGTTATTCCCTCTTTGAGCCAAATTCGATGAGTAAGGTCCAAACAGTGCATCCCCTCTCCCATCTTTCCCTCTACCATAATAGGTCTTTTGTACCTCTTCATGCTATGTAATTTACCCTATTCTGTCTCCCCCTTTCCTCTTCTCCCAGTACAATCCTTTTTTAACTCTTAATTTTTTTTAATCATAACATCAAAGTAAACTTATACCCACAGCCTCTGTCTATGTATATCCCTTTTAACTGCCCTAAAAAAGGTACAGTTCTCAAGAGTTGCAGGTACTATCTCCCCATGTAGGGTTGCAAACAATTTAACCTTATTGAATAGCATTTTTTTCTTTCTTGTTTACCTTTTTATGCCACTTTTGAGTCTTGTATTTAAAGATCAAATTTTCTGATCAGCTCTGGTCTATCAAGAATGATTAAAAGTCCCATATTTCATTGAATATTCCTCTTTTCCCCATGAAAGAATTATGCTCAGTTTTGCTGGGTATTTGATTCTTGGTTGTAATCCAAGAATTCTGGAACTTCTGGAACATCACATTCCAAGCCCTCTGATCTTTCAAGGTGGAAGCTGCTAAATCCTGTATAATCCTGACTGTGGTTCCACAATATCTAAATTGTATCTTTCTGGCTGCTTGCAGTGTTTTCTCCTTAACCTGATAATTCCAGAATTTGACTACAATATTCCCTGGAGTTTTCATTTTGGGATCTCTTTCAGGAGGTGAATGGTGGATTCTTTCAATGACTATTTTACCCTCTGGTTCTAGGATATCAAGGTAGTTTTCCTTGATAATTTCTTGAAAGATGCTGTCCAGGCTCCTTTTGTTTTTTAATCATGGCTTTCAGGTAGTCTAATAATTCTTGAATTATCTCTTCTACATCTATTTTCCAGTTCAGTTGTTTTTCCAATGAGGTCTTTTACATTTTTTTCTATTTTTTCATTCTTTTGATTTTGTTGGACTCTTGATGTCTTCTAGAATCATTAGCTTCCACTTGCCCAATTCTAATTTTATTTTAAAGCAATTGGGGTTAAGTAACTTGCTCAAGGTCACACGGCCAGTTATTTCTGGGTGTGGTGCTAAGTATCTGAGCCTGAATTCGATCCCCCAGGTCATCCCGACACTGGGACTGGTGCTCTTACTCGCTGTGCTACCTGGCCGCCCCAGCCCAATTCTAATTTTTAAGAAATTATTATCTTCAGTTAGCTTTTGTACCTCCTTTTCCATTTGGCCAATTCTACTTTTTAAGGAGTTGTTTTCTTCACTGGATTTTTTTTTTCCCCATTTGGCCAATTGCATTTTTTAAGGAATTGTTTTCTTAAGTCAATTTTTGTCCTTCCTTTCCAAGATGCTGACTCTCTCTCTCGAATACCTTGCATTTCTTTTCCCAATTTATCTCCTACCTCTTATTTGACTTTAAAAATCCTTTTTGAGTTCTTTTAAAATGGCTTTTTTTGGGTTTGAGACCAATTCATATTTCCCTTTGAAGTTTTGGACATAGGTATATTGACAATGTTGTCCTCTTCTGAGTTTCTGTTTTGATCTTCCCTTTCACCATAGTAACTTTCTGTGGTCAATGTTTGTTTTTGCTTCTTGCTCATTTTGGGGCCTATTTTGCAGTTTTTAAAGTTGAGCTAAGATGAACTCTGCTCCTGGGGCACAGGGGGAACTTTCCCAAGCTTCTTGTGCTGGGTGCCAGAGGGATGGTCACTGGCTTTGTGCACTAGGGTGTCAGCTGCTGGTGGTGGTTTGCTCACTGCACTGATGTGGTCTGAGCCAGTTGTGCCTGTTGTTACCTGGTTTCCAGAGCTGACAACTTGCCTTTTGTGCTGGGGCTAGAGACCTCCCAGCTGGCCTGCTGTGCCACTGGCCTGCTTAGCTAGGACAAAGGGGCCTCAGTTGCTGATCTGTACTGTGGAGTAATCTCACTGGCTTGCCAGGACACCATCTCCACTGAGCTATACTTCCCTTTTACTCAAATGAGAAAGACCTTTCCGGAAGTCCTTTGAAATTATCTTAAACTGAAAAATTATTTCACTCCATCTTTTTGTTCTGTTGCTCTAGAATCCATTTAGAGGCTTGATTTAATGTTATTTCTAAAGCAAACTGGGGAGAGCTCAGGCAACTTCCTGGTTTCCCTCCATCTTAGCAAGCTCTTTTAAAATACAAATAACACTGGAAAGGGGTAAGAAGGGAAATTTACAATTCATACCTTTGTGTGAATTTATGTATCAGAAGCTAACAACCAAAATTAAGACACTAAGGAAATGGGAGTTCTGAAGGGATAATCTGAGAAATGGGCACTACCCCAGGGAGGATATACTTGGGTACAGACACCCCTGTGAAGAATCCTTTTTTCTTTTTTGCTTTTTTTTGGAGGGCAATTGGGGTTAAATGACTTGCCCAAGGTCACACAGCTAGTTTTTGTGTTAAATGTCCAAGGCCAGATTTGAACTCAGGTCCTCCTAACTCCAGGGGCTGGTGCTCTATTCACTGCATCACCCAGCCGCCCCTCTGTGAAGAATTCTTAACCAGAAGGCATTATGGAGTCAGTGGGTGCCCAGTGAAACACAGAAATCAGAAATGGGACTAAAAACCCTAACTTTGCTCTACCAGAGGGCTGAGTTGTATGGACCCCATCTGGAGTATAAGGAATGAATGATGATGAGAAAATAAGCACCTACCAAATATCTGCTTCTTTGTCCTTCCTGGTATCCTTCCCTGGAGAAGAAAAAGGTTTATTATATTAAGTGGTCTACTTTAAATGTACTAGAGGTGGCTATTTTTTTCACTGTTCCTCTATAATTCATTTCATCTAAAGTCATTCCAGGATATAAGGATTGCTGTCAGTCCAAGATGCTGCAGAAAGTATTAGCTCCAAATTTCTCAGGAAATGAGCTGGACTCACATGCTTACTCAGTTGTTGTTTACACTGGTAGAGAGAGCTCTCTTTCTACTTAGTAGCTATGGCATCACAATCCCATTTGTCAGCCTCAGGGTTCATTTATTCCCCAGGAAGCAAGTTCTCAAGCATTTGCCAGGGAATAGCACTCTTTCTTTTTTGTTGAGTGAACTGAAATGAGGCTTTCTTCCTTTCCCATCACTTACAGCTTTCTAAACAAAAAGCCTCCCTAGACCCCACTACTCCAAGAGGCCTTCAGCCAGCCTCTGCTCCCTGGATCATATTTCTGAAGGGTGGCAACCCAGCATCAAAGAAAAAACTGCTTAGACTACTATGGAGCCTAAATGTGCAAAAGCTGGCAAAGCAAGTAGCTCCTTAAAGGGACCCAAAAAATAGAAGTTGGAGATGCATGATAATCTAAGAAATCTATCAAGGAAGGACAGGTTTTAGAAGGTGACTGAGGAGTTACTGGTGCAAAAACCTAATGTAGAAACAGCACTGAGGAACAATGAATGAGGGACGGAGGCTGGCTTTTTAGGGAAAAGAACTAATACAAGGAAGAGTAAGTGCAAATGAAGACTCCTTGTCACACCACTCAACTGTCCTGTTATTCAAATACCCAATTTGTGAATCCATAGACCAGTCTGTGTGTTATTTTACATTGCTTGTGTATGCAGCAGAAGGAGCATGGGATAATGGAGAGGTGGCTTCAAAGTCAGAAGACCAGGGTTTGTTTACATTCTGTCTCTGACACAAATTGATTGCTTAACACTGGGCAAGTTGCGTTCTCAGCTCCCCAAGACTGCAAATGTTGGGGGAAGTGAGGATTTACATTGGAAGAGGGAAGTTTACTTCCCCTGGATCTCCTTACGCCAAGAAAATTCCAAGTCTAGTCCCTATCCCCTCATTCATTTAATATCAAAATATACAAATATCTTTGTATTCTTCTATCCCAAGTGCCTACTATAGTGTTTTTTTTTATTTTTTCATCTTGGAATACATCCTGTTTAGTCCAAAGTACTTATGCCAAATTAATCTACCCTATAGTAAACATTTCATTTACTCAGACATCATTGATTATAATTAACTATTAATATAACTGACAATTCCACAATGCTTTAAGGTTTGCAAGGCATTTGATATATATTACTCAATTTGTTATTCACAATGTTCCTGTAAACACCATGGGGTTATCATTATCATCATCATCCCCATTTTATGGATGAAGAAACAGGCTCAGAGAGGTCAAGTGATTTGCCCATAATCACACAACTAGTAAACATCAGAGGTGGGATTCAAACTCCTCTAACTTCTCCTACTCGAAGTCTAATGTTCTTTTCATTCCACCACATTACCTTTCAGCATAATTCAGAATTCAGAATTTAGCCAAAGGGTAAATAAACTCAGCCAGAGGTAAACATATACATACAAATACATATATACACTCATACACACATATATATAAAAGGCCATAATGTGCTAATTTCCACCTGTCATCTGTTTCTCTGAAGGCAGATAGCATCTTCCTTCATAGGACCAAGGCTTTCCATGTTTTCTAAATCAATTTCAAAATCACAGCAATATTCCAACCCAATCACATCCTATCTGAGAGATTGTCTATGAATGTATTTTTTCCAATTTTCTGCATTCCTTCTATTCTTGGCTACATTGCTTTTATTTATACAAGAAAATTTAATTTAAAATAATCAAAATTATCTTCTCGTCTTATAATATAGTTTAAGGTCTGATACTGCTGAATCTATTTCCTTTCCATCTTTTTTTCCTGGTTTCTTCGAAGTTCCTGACCTTTTGCTCTTCCAGATGAAATTTATTATTTTTTCTAACTCAGTAAAATAATTTTTTAGTAATTCAATTGGGATGACATTAAATAAATAGATTAGTTAGGTAAAACAGTCATTGAAAAAATTATATTGGCTTTACCTACTCATGAAAAATAAATATTACTTCAATTATTTAGATGAGTTTATTCGAATAAAAAGTATTTTATGTTTATGTTCATATAGTTCCTGTATCTGTTTTGGCAGGTATATGCTCAGGTATTTTATACTGTCTAGGTATTTTAATTGGTCTAAAACAATATTTAATAATATTGCCAACACAGTATAGTCTATTTTTCATTTTTGATTAAATCTATTTTAACTTTAACTCTGTCTGAAATCATGATTACTATCCTGCTTTTTTAATATAATAAATTCTGCTCCTGCCCTTTATTTTATCTTTCTGTGTATCTCTCCTTTTTGTTTCCTGAAAGCAACATATTGTTGAATTTAAATTTTTAATCTGCTATACATTTCCATTTAAAAAAATTTTTTTTAATTTTTAAAATATTTTATTTTAAAACTTTGGATTCCAGATTCTTTCCCTTCCTCTCTCATCACCCACCCTTACTGGGAAAATAAGCAATTCAATGTAAGTTGTGCATGTGTAGTTACGCAAAATATTTCCATAGCAGATATATTGTGAAAAACTGACTATATTTCCCTCCATCATATCCCACCCCCCACTTGTCCTATTCTCTACTTTGACCCTGTCCCTTTTCAAAAGTGTGTGCTTCTAACTACCCTCCCCCCCACCTGCCCTCCCCTCCATCGTCCCCCCTCTCATCTCCTTCCCCCCTCCTCTCCTGTGGGCAAGATAACCAATTTAGTGTGTTATGTCATTCCCTCCCTAAGCAAGATTCAATGAGAATAAGGTTGACCCATTCCCTTTTGCCTTCCTGTTCTTCCCTCCATTGTAGCAGTTATCCCTTGCCTCTTCTATATGAGATAATTTACCCCATTCTGTCTCTCCCCATCTCCTCTCATTATATTTCTCTCTCACCTCTCAATTTCACCTTTTATGTATCATCCCTTCTTACTCAATTGGTCCTGTGCCCTCTATGTATATCTGTACACATATGTACACACATATGTATTCATATACCCATATATCCTCCTATATAGACATATGTATGTATGTATACATATATATATACACATTTATATTCCCTTCAACTATTCTCATACTGAGAAAAGTTTCATAAGTTACAATTATTGTTTTGCCATGTAGGAATGTAAATAGTTCGACTTTGATAAGTTCTTTATGATTTCTTTTCCCTGTTTACCTTCTCATGCTTCTCTTGCTTCATGTATCTGAATGTCAAATTTTCTATTCAACTCTGGTTTTTTTTTTTTCATCAAGAATGCTTAAAAGTGGGGTAGCTAGGTGGCACAGTGCAAAGAACACTGGCCCTGGAGTCAGGAGGACCTGAGTTCAAACCGGCCTCAGACACAACACAAAAAAACTAGCCGTGTGACCTTGGGCAACTCAACCCCAACTGCCCTCCAAAAAAAGCACAAAAAAAATTATAAGAATGCTTGAAAATCCTTTATTTCATTAAATGACCATATTTTTCCCTGAAACATGATACTCAGTTTTGCTGGGTAGGTGATTCTTGGTTTTAATCCCAGCTCCTTTGACCTCCAGAATATCATATTCCAAGCCCTTTGATCCCTCAGTGTAGAAACTGCCAGATCCTGTGTTATCCTGATTGTGTTTCCACAATATTCAAATTGTTTCTTCCTGGCTGCTTGTAATATTCTCTCCTTGATCTGGGAATTTAGGAACCTGGCTATAATAATCCTAGGAGTTTTCTTTTTGTGATCTTTTTCAGGAGGTAATTGGTCGATTCTTTCAACCTCTATTTTGCCCTCTGGTTCTAAAACATCAGGGCAATTTTCCTTGAGAATTTCTTGAAGGATGATTTCTAAGTTCTTTTTTTGATCATGGCTTTCAGGTAGTCCAATAATTTTTAAATTTTCTCTCCTGGATCTATTTTCCAGGTCAGTGGTTTTTCCAATGAGATATTTCACATTGCCTTATATTTTTTCATTCTTTTGGATCGCTTTAATAGCATCTTGATTTCTCATAAAGTCATTAGCTTCCATTTGCTCCAATCTAATTCTGAAGGAATGATTCTCTTCAGTGAGCTTTTGAGATTCTTTTTCATCTGGCAAATTCAGCTTTTTAAGGAGCCTCTTTTGCCATTTGAGTTAGTCTATTTTTTAAGGTATTATTTCCTTCAGTCAAGTTGTTGACTCTCTCTTCATGATTTTCTTGCATCATTCTCATTTCTCTTCCCAATTTTTCCTCTACTTCTCTTATTTGGTTTTCAAAATCCTTCTTAAGCTCCTCTATGGCCAGTAACTAATTCATGTTTTTCTTGAAAGCTGTTGGTGGAGGAGTTCTGACTTTGTTGTCTTCCTCCTGTTCCATGCTTTGATTCTTTTTGTCCCCAAAATAGGAGTCTAAAGTTATATTGCTCTGCTTGCTTTGTTTCCTTTGCTTGCTCATGTTGCCACTCAATTACTTGACTTTTGAGCTTTTTGCCACAGTAGAACTCTGTTTCCAGAGAGGAGAGCTTTGTCCCAAATCACTGGGGTTTCCTTAGTTGCCAGAGCTATTAGTTGGTTGCCCTCTCTGAGGCCTCCACATGCTCTGGAACACTTTTCATGCACCTCAGGACGGGGTCCAGATCCAAGCAGGTTAAAGCAAGTGCCATTACCCCTCAGAGTGGCTGCTTGGTCCCCCTACAATCTGCAGGCCAGGAACTCTGAAGCAGTCACACAGAGGCAGCAGCCACACTTCAGCCACTTCTCCCTCCTGGGGGCAGAGGCCAGACCCCATTCCTGGACTCCCTGTTCCCAAAGTCAACTGACCTCTCACTTTGTCTTTGGCATTTATGGGTTGATAATTCTGGAAACTGCTACAGCTGCTGCTGATCCACTCTCCCGAGTCACTCTAGCTGGCGGCTGGTCGGGTCACCCTGGAGCTAAAACCACAGACTTACACAGGGCTGGGCTCTGTTCCCAGTGCAGTCTGATCAACCCTTCCTGCCAGTCTGCTGGGCTGTCTTCAGCAGGAGGTTTGTTTCTCTCTGTCACTTTGTGGGTTCTGTACCCCTAAAGTTTGTTTAGAGTCATTTTTTATAGGTATTTGAGGGGGTTGTGCAGGGAATCTTCCTGCTTCTATGCCACCATCTTGCCTCCTCCCCCATGCATTTCCATTTTATAGATAAATTCATCCTATTCACATTCTAAGCTACAATTACTTGTTTATTTTCTCCCTTCCTATTTTTCCTCACTGAGAGCAGGGACTTGCTTGAGATCTCCCCCAAACCCTTCCAAATCCCCATAAAAAATGACTCTAAACAAATTCTAGAGCTGCAGAACCCACAAAATGACAGAGTGAAACAAACAGCCTGGAAGGTCGAGAGGAAGGGTCTATTGCAGTGGGCTGGGAGTAAAGCACAGTCCATTATGGGTTACGCTGGCATAGATGGGGCTGGAGCAGGCCTCGGGGGACTGAATCACTGGCAGCTATGGCAGCTTCCAGACTTTTCAGCCCACAAATGCCAAAAACAGCATAGAAGGTCAGTGGGAAAACTCTGTCAGACCTGAGTGAGAGAGGAGCATGGTCTGGCCCCAGTCCTGGGGCAGTGGAGGTAGTGGCAGTGTAGGTCGTGGTGTCAGTGGTGGCACTCAGATGGTGTGGAGATTGAGTGGCTGCTCAGAGTGATTGTAGGGATCTCTTTACTGCTGCTGAGGATGGATTCTCTTGTTTTGCCCTGCTGGGATCTGGGTCACAGTCCTGAGGTGATGAGGAGTATTGGGGTGGTGGAGCTTGTAGTAGAGTGGAAAGGGAATCCTCCTCACAGTTCCAAGGCAGAAAAGAGTGTTTGTGGTCACTCACAGACCAGAGCACAGTCTAGGAAAGGAGTAAACACCTCTCTTTTAATCATACCACCTTGGAAGAACTGAAAATTTGCAGCCCCTGGAAGTATATCTGAAAACTCCTGAAGTTTGGGACAGGACACAATGAAAGGAGAGTTCTACCTTAACAAAGAGTTAGAAGTCAAGAGTTAGAAAGTCAAGTATTTGGCTACGAAAATGAACAAACAGTGTAAAAAAACTCAGACTACAGAATCTTACTTTGGTGACAAGGAAGATCAAATCATACAACCAGAAAAAGACAAAAAAGTCAAAGCTCCTACATCAAAAGCCTCCAAGAAAAATATGAATTAGTCCCAGGCCATGGAAGAGCACAAAAAAGGATTTTGAAAATCAAGTAAGAGAAACAGAGAAAAAATTGGGAAGAGAAGTGAGAGTGATGCAAGAAAATCACAAAAAATTAGTCAACAGCTAGCATGCAAAAGAAGACCCCCCCCCAAAAAAATTTTTTTTTGAAGAAAACAACACCTTGATAATTAGACTAGGGACAGCTAGGTGGTACAGTGAATAGAGCACCAGCCCTGGAATCAAGAGGACCTGAATTCAAATTAAATCTCAGACACTTGACATTTAACTAGCTGTCTGACCTTGGGCAAGTCACTTAGCCCCAATTACCTTGACTTCCCCACTCCAAAAAGAAAAAACAGACTAAACCAAATGGCAAAAGAGATCCAAAAAGCCAATGAGGAGAAGAAAGCCTTAAAAAAAAGAATTGGCCAAATGGAACAGGAGGTCCAAAAGCTCACTGAAGAAAATAATTCCTTAAAAATTAGAATGGAGGGGTGGCTAGGTGGCACAGTGAATAGAGCACCAGTCCTGGAGGACCTGAGTTCAAATCCGACCTCAGACACTTACTAGACATGTGACCTTGGGCAAGTCACTTAACTCCAACTGCCCTGCCCTCCCACCTCCAAAAAAGCAAAAAAAAAAAAAAAAACACCACAAAAATAAAATAAAACGGGAAAGATTAAATTGTTTTCAAAAAATCAGAATGGAGTAAATGGAAGCTAACGACTTTATGAGAAATCAAGAAATTATAAAACTGAACATATTTTTCCTCTCTATCCTTCTCACACTATTTGTGCCCTGACTATTTACATCTGATTTACTACCTTTTTTTTTTTAAAGCAATTGGGGTTAATTAACTTGCTCAAGGTTAC
>NW_027185627.1:3394648-3401095 GCF_028583685.1 Petaurus breviceps papuanus
TGGAGCCGATGCTCTTACTCGCTGAGCCACCTGGCCGCCCCTAAGCAATTGGGGTTAAGTAACTTGCTCAAGGTTACACGGCCAGGTGTTTCTGGGTGGGTGCTAAGTGTCTGAGCCCGGGATTCGATCTCCAGGTCTTCTCAACACTGGAGCCGGTGCTCTTACTCACTGTGCTACCTGGCCACCCCTCCTGTTTTACTTCTATCCACTATCTTGCCTTCCTATTCCTTAGCCTATCTACTCCTTTAAAAGTCCCTCCTTAATTCTCTCCCCCGACCCTGTCCCCTTACCCTCGTATTTCTGAACTCGGAAGACTTTGATACCTCTGTATTTATATATGTGTGTGTATAGTTCCCTCTTTAACCTATTACCAACAAGAGTACAAGTTCCACCACTACTTGCCTTCCCCTCTAATAGCTTCTTCTGTAGCAAATTTTCCTCTTATGCCTCATTTGTACGAGATAATTACTCCTTTTTATCTCTCCCTACAAACAGCTTTATTTTTTAGAATCATCCCATCATAGCTCAGTCCAAGATTTTCTTTCAAACTACCAAATAATGAAATCATAAGAATACTGCTAATATTTTTTGCATATACAAAGTAACCAATTTGACCTCATTGAGTCCCTTATAATTGGTCTTTAATATTTACCTTTTATTTCTCCTGGATGTTATATGTCAAAATTTCCCTTAAGTTCTGGGGTTTTGGTTACAAAAACCTGTAAGTCTTTCAGTTCATTAAATATCCATTTTTTTTTTTCATTCAGGATTATACTTACCTCTGTTGGGTAAGTTACCCTTGGTCATAACCACAGCTCTTATGCTCTGTGAAATACAATATTCCAAGACCTAAAGTCCTTCAAGTAGTAGCTAAGTCCCATGTAATCCTTATTGTAGCGCCATGATATTAAAATTGTTTTTTTTTTCTTGTTGCTTCCAATATTTTCTCCTTAACCTGGGAGCTTTGAAATTTGGCTATGATATTCCTGTAAGTTTTCTTCCTGGGATCTCTTTTAGGTGGTGATGAGTGGATTTTTTTCTATTTCTACTCTGCCTTCTTGTTCTAGAGCTTCAGGGCAATTTTCCTTGATAATTTCTTATAATACTGTATCAAGATTCTTTTTTCCATTATAATTTTCAGGTAGTCTTGACTATTCTTACATTATTTCTCCTTGATCTGTTCTCCAGATCAGTTATTTTTCTGATGAGATATTTCACTTTATCTTTTATTTTTTCACTCTTTTGATTTTGTTTTATGATTTCTTGGTGTCTTAGAACATCATTAGCTTCCCCTTGCCCAATTTTAGTTTTCAAGGAATTATTTTTTTTCCTAAGCTTTTAATTCTCTATTTCAAGTTGGATTATTTTCTTGGATTGCTCTTATTTTTTTTCTAATTTTTCCTCAATCTCTCTTATTTGATTTTTAAAGTCCTTTTTAAATTCTTCCAAGAACTCTTGGACCATTTGACATTCCTCACTGAAAAAAAAAGTGACTTTTTCAGTTTCATTATCTTTTTCTGAAAATGAACCCAGATCTTCTCTATCCCATAGAGAAGATGGTTGGGTTCCTTCTCCTTTGTTTACTCATATTTATTTAATTCTGTTTTATTTTGTTTTTAGCATCTATTAGTGTAATCAAGTTGTAGTCCCGAGATAAGGGGAATAATGGTCCAAGCCTCAAGTCCTTCTTACTGTTATTTTCTGAGGTCTGTCTTGGGGCTCAACCTTGAGCTCTCCTCTCCACTCCTCAGCCATGGCTACGGCCCCCAGCCATACTGTCCCACAAATGATCTTTCTCTCTGTGGTCTCTCTGGTAGCTGCAAACTACAGCTATCCTCTCTGCCTTGAACTGAAACCAGGAACTCTGCTGTCCTACAAGTGCTCACAGTCAACAGGGTCCCACCCCTAGCTACTTCACTCACTAAGTATGTAATCTCCTTCTCCCTGATGCCACAGCCCAGGATGCTTCTGGTCAGCACAACTATACTTGGGGTCCTTCAATAGTGGAAGGTCCTTCAATCTTTTTCCTACGCAGCTGTCAGACCCACCCCACACTGTTAGCAAAATGAAAGTTTCTAAGGCTGAGGCTGCCTCTCCACCGAGCTGCCCCAAGGCTTGCTGTTTTCATTGATTTTGCAGAGTCATCCTGGAACTTCACTAAGGAACCTCTATCACTGGAGGCCAGGTCTTTCCTTGTGTCTTCTCAAATTGTCTTAGGAGTACAACTGTTTTACCTCCTGTTTATTTCTGCTGCTCTGAGGCAATTTTCTTTTTTTGTGGAGGAAATCTGGAGAGCTGAAAGTTTTCTGACCTACTCCACCATCTTCCCTGAATCCTCTCTTAAGGCACCTTTGCCAAAGGAAAGATTAGTGCACAGAGCGACACGAAAGAAGGGAGGCAGATCGTTCTATCTTGTTAATGTTTCATTCTTAAGTTCATATCTGACTTTCTGTGAGCCCATTTGGGGTTTTCTTGGCAGAGATACTAGAATGGTTTGCCATTCCTTTCTCCAGAACATTTTACAGATGAAGAAACTGAGGCAAACAGGGTTAGGTGACTTGTCCAGGGTCTCACATCTAGTAAGGCTCTGAGGCAAGTTTGAACTCAAGAGGATGAGTCTTCCTGAATCTAGGCCGGACACTTTATCCACTTCACCACTTAATTGCCTAGGGTGGCAATAGATTGCTGTACTTTTCATTATGCATATGGTCCCATCCCACTTTGTTTCCTCCACTTTTTCTCCTTCTTCATTCTCTCTTAGCCTACCAGTGCTGCCCTGACCATGGCCACTCCACTTAGCCCTCATTAAAAAAAAATTCTGGCTATGTATTAGAGAATCTCATACATGGTTTAATGGATAAGAATACTTCGAAATTAGCTCACTGATATTTATGGCTAATGTTGGCTTCTAACCTGATGAACCACTTAGGGAAAATAGAATATAGTGTAAACAAGATTATAAACAGTGATAATTAGAGTTAAGGCACATAAAGTGATTGTTCTTTCTTTCTATCACTTTAAAAAAACCTCTTTAGCAGTTACCAAGTATTTGCAAACAAAAGTTTATTTGCATTTACTAAATTTCTTTTTACCTATTTATCAATAAGGTATCATACTGACCTGAAAAGAACACTGGTTTGGAAGCAAAGGACTTGGGTTTAAGTCTTAGTACAGTTACTCAACTTTGTACATTTCACTTTTCTCATATACCAAAAGGGGAAACAAATACATGTTCTACCTACCTACTATAGAGTCAGGAGGAAACTACTTTGTAAACCTCTACAACATACTAAGTAAATGTGACAATGACTATCACAGGAGGTGGTGAGGCAAGGCAGTGTAGTGAGTGGATGACAGCTGGTTGTGGAGCCAAGCCCACCTCAGGTTCAACACTGGGTATCATACTTCACTTGGCCTCTCAGCACTTACCATATAACTTTCAAACTGGGAATTAACAAGGAGCTGCTACCCTGCATCAGTTTGGTCAAAGGAATTTTCATACTGAGTATGAAACACCAATGAAATCAAAGGTCTGAACCTTCTACTCCCAATTCATCACCCTCCCCTGCCCACAAACAAATCACCTAGAAAAGAAAACATGTTACCCAAACTTGTAAATCCCAAACTTACAATTTTTCACTCATTCTGACAGGTCCTCTTTTTACTAAGCAGTTTCTTGCATTGTAACAGATGTGCTGTTAAAACAATGTATTTATTTGTTTGGCTTGGATCACTTATCCTCTCATTAGTAACATGAAAGGCTTTGACCAAATGATTACAAATAAAAAGGTGCCTTTTAGTTCTAACAGTTATACCAATCCTTGATTCTACCTTAACACAATAGCATCATATAGCCAACCAAAGATCATTTATTTATCAAACCATCTCACAGATCTGGAACCTAACTAAGGGAAGGAAGAAAAAGAAATAAGTATTTATTAAGCACCTACTCCAGGTCAAGCATTAAGCTATGCACTTCACAATTACTGTCTCATTTGATCCTCACAAGAACCTGGGAGATAGGTGCTCTTACTATCCCCATTTTACTGATGAGGAAACTAAGGAAAAGAGGTTAAGTGATTTTGCCCAGGGTCATACAGCTAGCAAATATCTAAGGCCACATTTGAACTCAGTTCCTTGCCAACTCTAGGCCCAGCACTTCACCTACTATACCACAAGACTGAGAACAAGGAAGTAAACAAAACAAAAAACAGCAACAACAAGAAAAAAGGGCCAGTTAGGCAGCACAGTGAATAGAACACCAGCCCAGGAGTCAAGAGGACCTAAGTTCAAATCCAGCCTCAGACACTTGACACACTAGCTATGTGACCTTGGACAAGTCACTTAACCCCAACTGCCTTGCCTTTCCCCTGCCAAAAAAAAAAAAAGACATATAAAATATTATAAGGCTAGGGCCTGTATCTGTGATTTATTGGTATAAGGAACTCCTGGATCCGGAAATACCTTCAACCAACAAAGGTTGGCACCTTTCCTGCAACTTAAATCTCTTGAAAGTTGCCTAGAACCCTGAAAAGATGAAGTGACTTGCCCAGGGTCATGCAGTATGTGTCAAAGGCAGAACTTGAACCTAGTTCTTTTTGGTTTCAATAAATTTAACAAGCTTGGTTATTTGGTTTCAACATCAACAAGCATTTACTGAGCACCTACTATGTGTCAGGCACAATCCTCAATGCTGGAAATACAAAGGCAAAAAAAAAAAAAAAAGAAACAATCCCAGCTCTTAAAAAGGTTATGTGCTTATCAGTCCATAGACAGAAACAACAAATTAAAAGAAGCTACTAATACCGGAAAGGATACAATCATGAGAAGTGGCAACTAACTGCAAAAGAAAGAGAAAAAAGTTTTTTTTAAGTAAACAAAAGAAATTTTTAAAGTACACTAGTCTGGGATCATTTAACAATGTCTCCACTTTGTAACACAACATTCAGAACAAGAGCACTGAGCCACCAAGAAAGAGTTAACTTAATCTTCAGGTGCTTCACTAAAACCTTTCTCTGATGCTTCATTGTGTTTTGGGATTAACACTTGAAATCTTGAAAACTATGCTAGTGGGCTGCAAATTCTAAAAGATTCTACCAAACAGGGGGGGAGGGAGGGAATGCCTTTGGACACGAGCCCAGTAAAAGACTATGTTGGTTATCTGAGGACCACCAGCTTAGCTAAATTTGAAGAGGCTCATCAACAGGAGACTGGTCATCACTGAATAATTTTTTGGAGGGTTTTTAATTTGTATCAATTAAGTAACCCATACTGATGGGTACTTTTTTTGCATTCTATTTAAAAGTGACAGAAATGTTCTGTTACAAAAAGTGCTGCTACAGGAGAATATTGTACATAGTAATAACAATATTACATGATCAACTGTGAATGACTTAGCTTTTTTCAGCAATATAATGATCTAAGACAATTCCAAAGGGCTCATGATGAAAAAATGCTATACATCTCCAGAGAAACTGATGAAGTCAGAATGCAGAGCAAACCATACTATTTTTTGCTTCATTTTTTAGTGTGTGTGGTGGGTTGTTTTGGGGTTTTTTTTTGTCTACATTTTCTTTCATATCATGACTAAGGAAATATGTTTCGTATGATTGCACACATATAACTTATATCAAACTGCCTGCCATCTCAGGGAGGGGGTAGTGGAAGGAGGGAGAGCATCTGGAACTCAAAATTTTAAAAAACAAAGTTATAAACTGTTTTTACATGTAATTGAGAAAAAACTTTCAAGAAGGTGCTGTTATAAATATTTTTGTATATATCAAATCTTTCTGTCTTTGATCATGTTAGAGTAAGTATATGCCTAGCAGTAAGATCTCTGTATCAGATATCTCAAACATTTTCGTTATGCAATCCCAAACTGCTTTCCCAAATTGGGTATAACCAACATTTCTAAAAAGTGCTTACCATAGTCCTAGGCACAATAGGTACTCCATAAATGCTTATTCCCTTTCCCCTCCCATTTCTAATACCTACCTTGAAATGGATTATTTGTGGATGCTTGTTTATTCATGTTTATAAAAAGCACTTTGTACTTATTAAGTACTATATAGCATATAAAGTACTATATAAATGTAACCTATCACTACTATACATGATATGATACCAATTTGCACAGCCTTCGAATACACTCAGTCATCTGAGCTTCATAGAAATTTTCTAGAGCTGGGAAAAAGGTCACCCCTAGTTCTGCCTAGGAAGATGTAGAATCAGCCACAACCCTAAGGGTTAACAAAGGCAAACCAACAAGCGTGGAGCCAACTTTCCTTCCAGCAGTTTACCCTGACAAACGGGGGGGGGGGGGGGGGGGGGGGGGGGGGGGGGTGAGCTACATACAAAAAAAAAAAACACAATATTATATAAAGAGAAAATAATAAATAAATACATATCTTACTCTTGTTAAACATAACTCAAATTAATATTTTATTT
>NW_027185627.1:3401195-3415049 GCF_028583685.1 Petaurus breviceps papuanus
GAGACGAAGAGCGAGGGGCGCAGAGCGGGGGGGGGGGGGGGGGGGGGGGGGGGGGGTGGGGGGGGGGGGGAGGGGGGGGGGGGGGGGGGAGGTGCAGTACAGAGCCTATTCAAATTCCAAACAGCACATTTCTAACTGAAGGGGAAATCATTTCAAAACCTGTTACTCTTCTCATATAATACCATCAATATTAGTACCTTGTACTTAAAGTGCTAAAAAATAAAGAAGGAAACTGTTAAACAAATTACTCCGTTTGAGGGATTACCCTGAAAATGTACTTTGGAAATCATTCTCCTAAAGATTCCATCTAAAACTTCTCATTGTGTACAACATAGGAGGGGGCAGTGAAAAAGGGCAATGGCTCTTTTTAGAGTCAGAAGGCTTCAGTTCATATCCTAGCTCTGCCATTTACACTCTATGATCTTTGGCAAACTGCTTAACCTCTCTGGGACTCCGATCTTCATTGGACTCGATTTCTAAGGTTCCTTTCAGCTCTAAATCTATAATCCGAAATCATATTCCAAAGACCTAAATATATGAGACATTACAACTTGTGTACATCAAGTAATTTAATACAGCCAAAATTAAATTCAGTAGTTTTTCAGCAACTGAGTATAATTAATAGATACTCATATTTAAGACTCAAAAAGGACTTTCTTTTTCATACCCAGGGACAGCAATTTTTAGTACAAACTATGTGGCTTTCCAGAGCAGCCAAAATCAAATCCCCAAATAGGTACCATAACAAACCTACAAATGTGTCTTTGTATTGTTGTATATGAGAAAATATTCTTCTAGAGCAGGGGTTCTTAATCTTTTTTTCTATCATGGACCCCTCTGAAGTCTGGCAAAACTTAGACTTCTCAGAATGTTTTCAAATGCATAAAAGGCATAGAATTACAGTGGAAACAAAATATACCAAAATTCAGTTATCAAAATATTAAGAAAAACCCCAACAAATTTATGGATGCCAGGTTAAAACCTCTTGCCTAGAGTGTAAGAATTTATCTACTCTATCAGTCACAGATTTGAGAACTAAAAGGTGTTAGAAATCATCTAAATCAACACACTTAACAAATGAGGAAATTTAGGCTCATAGAGATTATCTGACTTGCCCAATATCATAAAACTAGCTATAATAGAATTGAAATTAAAATTTCGGTCTCTAGACAAGCTCAGTGTTCCTTCTACTATATTAAAGGCCTCTGATGAAATCTAAGTTTTAAGAAAGATCTGTTCCATGCCCTAACCTGTTTTGTGAAGGAGATGCAAAATGAGTTTTGTGAATGTTAAACTATCATATGACTAAAGCAAGTATCTAAATAATTATTCACATTGATGTGACAGGGAAGTGAAGGAGGTGAGAAATTAATGATGCAGGTAACCTAAAAGCATATCCAAAAATAAGGTATAGTTGGCTTTAGAATTTGTTTCTATACTTATATTTGAACAGTTATGTCTAATGTCTTGGGAATTCTTAACAAGATGAGTCAGCTACAACCTCAATATGAGTCAGCAGTATGATATGGCAGCCAAGGCTACGTTAATACAGTGTCCAAAGCAAAGGAGTAATAGTATTCTGTACCCTGCCCTGTCAGATCACATCTGTATCACATGTCCAATTCTGGTACCACATTTTAGAATGGACATTGATAAGGAATGCATCCAGAAGAGGGTAACTTTATTAAATCAGGGAATTCAAAATCAAGCCATGTGAGATCATCTGAAAGAACTGGGGATATTTAGTCTAGAGAAAAGAAAATTCATGGATAATATCTTAACTGTTGTCAAAATAAACCCATGATATATAAGATAATTAGACTTGCTCAGTTTGACTGCAGAGCAGAGAACTATAATATATGGATGGAAGTTACTGGATAGATTTTAGCTTAATATAAAGAAAAAATGAGACAACATGGCACAGTGGATATCCTGGGCCTCAGATTCAGCAAAACTTGAGCTCAGGTGCTACCTGTGAACTGGTGTTTTTGCCAGAGAAAATCACTTAATCTATGTCAGAGGCAAGTCTCCAAGATTAGTCACTCCAAGAGTTGCTGCACTGGTAAAGAATGTTTCCTACACCAAAAAAAACCCTGAGTATGGACCAGAATGAAAAATTTGCTAACAACCATCGTTGTTTAGTCATGTACAACTCTTTCTGATCCTATTGTAGGGTTTTCTTGGCAAAGATACTGGAGTGGTTTGTCATTTCCTTCTCCAGCTCGACTTGTTCAGGGTCAAACAGCTAGTGTCTCAGGCCAAATCTGAACTCAGATTTTCCTGATTCCATCCCCAAAACTCTATCCACTGTGCCACCCCTAACAATTAGGGCTGTCCAAAACTGGAATAGAATGCCTCAGCAGGTAGATAATTTTCTACCACTGGAGATCTTCAAGTAGACAGGATGATCACTTTTCATTGATGTTGTAGACAGGATTCATGCTTTGGGCATGTAATGATCCACATGAGCTCTGAAGGTCATTAAAAAAAAAAACTTTTATTGCTGTCTTTTGTTTTTATATGGCTTAGATTTCCCTAATCTCCTCTTCTCCCAGTGAGCTATCCCTTTTATAATTGATTGTTTTATAATTCAAAAAGAGGAATAAAAAGAATTCAGCAAAACCCATCAATACAATTGAAAACTATATGCTGTGTACTCTCCCCCTAACTTCTCACTCTTCCCTCCCCCCCCCCCCAAAAGGAGCTGGGTGATAATGACTTTTCATGTTTTCTTTGAGGCTAAGCTTGTTCTTTATCACTTTGTAGTATTCATTCTTGATTACTCTGTGGTGGTTCTTTTTATTTACATTATTGTAGCCACTGTAATTCATTGTATCACTTTGTATTATTTCACTTTGTATCAGATCATATCAGTCTGTTCATGTTTCTCTATATTCATCATATTCATTGTTTCCTGTGGCACAGTAATATTCTATTATATTCATGTACAATTGATTTAGTCATCCCTAGGGCAGTTCTAGTTTAATCTATGATTGTATAATACTGTACTATTTTTATGCTCATGGAACTGGCTTTCACTAGAAGACATTATCACTGGATGATTCTTCCTATCATGCAAATACACTGAGCCAGGAGGACTTAGTATAATAATTGCTTTCTTTTACAACTTGAAGAGTCTCCCTCTGCCACCCTTATTCAATAGTTCTACCTCTGAGGGTCCCTCACTGCATTCTTCTCTATCTCCTGGTCTGGAACATTGCTGCTATTTACTCACAGTCTTTTTCTTTCTCAAGTACTTCAGCACATAATTCACAATGCTATCTCCACCAACTCCTGACCTCCTACTTAAGGACTTCAATATACAGACTAATGTCCCTTCAAATAGTCTGCTCTCTCAGTTTATTAACCTCAAATCCCATGACTAGGATTTTTAAAGGAAACAGATCATGGTGAAAGCTGGAAGGGGCCACATGGTGAAAGCTGGAAGGGATCACATACTTGGAAGACTGTATAACTTTTAATTTTTATTATTCTGAACTCAGCAAATATCAATAAGCATAAGCATTTCTACATACAAAAAAGAAGATTGTACATAAAACTATGAATTTTTATTACGTACAGCTTTCATTAAAAAAAAATCAAGTTTCAAAGCTCTCCTACTTGTCTATATCCTAACAACTTTCTGTTCTCTTCTATACTTAAAAAGTTACAATTACTCTCTTTTCTTCATTTTCTTCTTTTTCTTTGGGGGGGAGCCATCATTATTGCTAATTCCCCTCTACCTCCCAAGTCCCTTCCCCCAATTAAAAAAGACAATCTTTTAACAAGTAAGAATAATAAAGCATTCCCCAATTGATAAATGGTCAAAGGATATGAACAGGCAGTTTTCAGAGAAAGAAATTAAAGCTATCTATAAGCCCATGAAGAAATGCTCTAATTCACTATTGATTAGAGAAATGCAAATCAAAACAACTCTGAGGTACCACATCTCACCAGTCAGATTGGCTAAGATGACAAAACAGGAAAATGACAAATGCTGGAGAGGATGTGGGCAAACTGGAACACTAATGCACTGTTGGTGGAGTTGTGAACTGATCCAGCCTTTCTGGAGAACAATCTGGAATTATGCCCAAAGGGCTATAAATACTTTCATACCCTTTGATCCAGCAATACCACTCCTAGGGTTATATCCCAAAGAGATCATAGAAATGGGAGAAAGACCCATATGTACAAAAATGTTTATAGCAGCTCTTTTTGTTGTGGCAAAGAATTGGAAATTAAGGGGGTGCCCATCAATTGGGGAATGGCTGAACAAGTTGTGGTATATGCATGTTATGGAATACTATTGTGCTATAAGAAACGAGGAGCAGGCAGTCTTCACATTTACCTGGAGAGGCTTAAAAGAACTGATGCTGAGTGAGAAGAGTAGAACCAGGAGGAATTTGTACACAATTACAGACACAACGTATGTGTGATGACCAACTTTGATAAACTGGACTCTTCTCAGCAATGCAGGGATATAAGTCAATCCCAAAAGACGCATGATGGAGAGAAAAATGTGCATCCAGAAAAAGAACTAGAAAGAACTAAGTTTATATCCAGGTGGAAGCAAAATACCTGATCTTTTTCATTCTCTTATTTGGTTTTATGTCCTCTTTACCATTTTTCATTCCAGCTGGGACAATCCGTCCTTATAACCTGACCAATGTATAATGTGAAAGTATTTACAGATCCTATACTTGACTATAAGCCGCCATGGGGGGGGGGGAGGAGGACAAATTGTGAAATTCAAGGAATTGTGGAATTGAAGCCTGTAAACTACAAGGAAACAAACAAATTAATAAATTTAAAAAATAATTTAAAAAAAGAAAAGAAAAAAAAGAATAATAAAGCAAAAGAAATCCATACAATAGCCACATCAATAAATGTATATCTCAATCTGTACCATGAGTCTTATTGTCAGAAGATAGGTGGCATCCTTCATCACCAGTCCTTGGGGGTCGTAGTGGTCACTGCTTTGAAAAACTCTTAAATCAGGACTAACATCTTCATTGTTTGCCACCCAAAAAGATGGTCATATATTGGTCCTCACATCACACATAACTATGCCACCTTTATTATACTGAGCTCTGAAATTTCTTAGCAATTCAGAAAAGAGTATAATTTCCTGTTTTAATTTTTGCTCATAAAAGTACTTTTATGTAACCTTTCAATAATATCCAGCAGTACCCACAGAACAAGTATAATCCCCTTTCCAAAATGCATTTTAGAAGACCACTGTCAGATTATCCCCTAAATTTTCTCTTCTCCATGCTAATCTCTAGTCCTTTCATATGGCATGATTCTGAATCTCATCATCCTAAACGTCCTAACTTTCCAGTTTGTCACTGTTACCTCTGAATATGTGGTAACTAGACAGCACTATACTCTAGATTTGGTCTAGCCAACATCAATACTATTATCTTCCTTGTCCTGGACACTAGATTTCTATGAATGTAGCCTAAGACTTCATTAGCTTTTGGAAGTAGCCATGCCACATTGCTGACTTATAGTGATCTGGAAGTCAATCAGAACCCCTAAATATTTTTTTACATGAACTGTTGCTAAGCTAGGTCTCCCTTATCCTATTAATTTGTTTTTTAATGGACACATTTCGTTTTTACATTATATTCATTTACATTACATTATATTCATTTTTTTTTAAAGGCCAGGACGTTTTCTATCTGCCATTTCTGCTAGTGTGGGGTGGGAGTTCCTGGGGCCTGAGTTCTGCAGGGGTCCTCACTGGCACTTCTAGAGACAATGTTAAAAGTTCAGAGTTTTGGGAGTATGATTGATTTTTATACCTTTTAAACTAATGCAACATCCTAGGTCCCTAGCAAATCACCTGGGGTGCAATTGACATTTATCCCTATCTCCAATTCCAAGAAGGTCCCTGGGTTCTTGGGGACAAACAGTTTTCTTCCAAATGCATCTGAAAGTCTACATGACACAGTATCCAATGACCTCTGAAACATCACACAAGTTGTAAACAGTCCTTTTAGCACAGGTTTTTCAGATAATCCCAAAATTAGAATGTGAGGGAAGGGGACAGTTGATTGTGTATGCTGTAAAACACAGTCTTTATGGCAGTTAGTTTTGCCTGTTTGGGGTTTTTTTTTCCCCTTGGTTATAAGGGGTGATTCTATTGCGATGTGACTACTGCAAAAAATGAAAATAAAAATAAGTAAAACATTAAATTTGTTTTGATCATCCAAGATGTCAGCTACCCATTCCAGCTTTCACGTTGTATGAGGTTTGTCAGGCACAGTATCCATATTATAATCCAAATCACTGATTTCTTTTTTTAATTGAACATGACAGAATTGAAGACAGAGCCATGTGACATGCCACTAGGAACCAGGCTAACAAAGATACATATTTTGTCAGCCGACAACCTAACTACATAATTGAACCATGGTCCAGTTGCCATATCTCCATTTTGTCCACAAGAATACTATAACACACTTTGTCAACTGTTGTGATGAACTCAAGATATACTCTGTCTGCAGCATTTCTCTAAAAGCTTAGTACTTCTCCCTTGTTAGTCCCTTTATTAGTAAAAATGAATTGCTACCCCACTCACCCCCAAATTCATCACCTAGTGGCTAACTTTTTGGTAGTTAACTTCTACAACTTTAATTAGGATAGAGCCCTAACAGCCCATGCAGTCCTGTGGGGATTAAAATTGTCCACCCTACAATAAAAGAGTGAGGCAAAACTCTGAGCCAATGGCACTTTATTAAAAGGACCATGATCCCCTCTAATGAAGTGGACCTCAGATCTTCTTCATGATCGGGGATGCCCCCTTCTTCTAAGACCTTGCTTTTGATACCCAAATATTCAAAAGAGGCATGGTAAAATGCAGAATCTCATTGGTTGATAGACCTTGCTCTTCAGAACCAAAAATGTCATATTAGCAGGGTGGGAGTCACATACTGTGTGAAGCATAGAACATCTCTACTAAGTGGTCATAAGATGATTACCTGCTCATGTTTGACAAAAGAGAATGGTTCAGAGGTACAAAAATAAATTGGAGGACTTTCCAAGTAATTGAGTCACCTCTGCCACACTGAGCTTGGTCACCATGATAAGGAAAAACAAGGGTGGAGGGCCTCTACCTAGCTTCTATGATTATGCAAGTGATCTTACAATCTGCAGCTCATAGCTCTGGGACCTAATATATACAGAATTTAGGCTACCCCTATGGAATCATATTAAATTGATTGATACTGATTGGAATAGAGTAGCCATCAAATGAATTATTTCTCACATTCCATTATTAAGACTGTACCAGTCTAGCATCCCTAAAGGAAATTAACAATCTTGTTCCTGAATTATTTCAGGTCTTGTCAATACTATTTATTTGGCACCTAATCATATGCTTCCTAGTATTTTCTTTTTAAACTGTTACATGTATGTCCTAGCTTCCAAGTTCAGAGGAAAATATGTATGCAGACTGTCCTAGGGTTAGATGGTAAGAGATGCTGGTTTAAGTAAGGCTTTGCCACTAACCAGCTATGACTTTAAGCAAATTATTTTCATTTCCTTGGGTCTCAGTTTCTTTATGATAAAGTGAAGGGGTTAGATTAGATGACCTTTAAAGTCCCTATCCTGGCTCTATGTCTAAGTTAAGTTCCTTAAGAGTAAGATCTAGCTAGGTCTTAGATTTCTTCAGTATTCCCCATGATGCTATACATCTACTTGGCTCTCAAATATTTACTGAATGAATAGAAGAGCTTTAAATCTGCAAAATGTAAAGCCAGAATAAGAAAAAGATGGATTAGAAGAAAGAGGATGAGTTAACTTCACCAAGTAGAACTATTTTTTATTTTTAGTTTTTTAGGAAGCCACCTTTCAACTTACACAGAGGCTCTTTAAAAGAGAACATTCCCTGCTCTTTAAAGACAACTTATCCTTTTACTTCTTCCATCTTCTCATTCATATTAGATCTATTCTTTGCAAATCAGAAACAAAGATGCTAACTGATTAGGGAATGGCTCAACAAATTATGGTACATGAATGTAATGGACTATTACCGTGCTGTAAAAAAACGATAACTGACAAATACAGAAAAGCATGTGGAAAGACATTAGCTAATAAACAGCACAAGAAAACAGTATATAGGACAACTACAACAGAAATGGAAACAATAACTACAGAACAACTGAAAGTGAATGTCATAAAATTACAAAGAATAAGTGTGGTGTCAAATAAGAGATATGAAAAGCTCTGCCCCTCTATTCCTTTCCACAGATAGGACTCCTTACACAGGTGTGGAAAACTTGCACGTAATTCAGATTTTTTTCAAAGTATAGTTTTTCTAATTTTTTTTCTCTTCTTCCTCTTTTTCTTTTGAAAAATATTGTCTCTGGAAGAGGAGAGGGGGAGGGATACAGGGGGAAATGTAGGCAATGTAAAAATAAAAGATGACAAAAAAAATTTTTTTTTAAGTCCACGATCAAAAAAACACATTTTAAAAACCTACTCTTTACCATTATTATAATCTCTGGTCCCTTGATCCATCCTTATTCTCCAAGGCCATCTTTCTTATTTTATCTTTACTTATCACCAAAGTTACCCTGATCTCATGGACTGCCTCAATCAATATGCATTTGTCATGCCAGGCATTGTTAGGGATATAAATATAAACAATGGAACAACTCCTATTCCTAATGTAGGAGACAACAAATATATACAGAATGACTATGAAGAGAATAAATAGAAATAAATACAAGATACTTGGGAAGAAAGGCACTAAGCTATTAAGGAGATCAGGAAAGGATTCATGTAAAAGGCAGTTCTAAACTGTCCTGAAGAAGAGGGATTCTATGAAATAGAGGTGAGAGGGAGCATATTTCAAGTGTGAGGGAAAGCCAATGCAGAGGCAAGAGATAAGATATGTGTGAGAAAGGGAAAGACAGCCACTTTGGCTAGATTAGAATACAGGAGGGGGACAAATATACAAAGAAAACAGAAGGATAGGTTGGGGCCAAGTTATAAAAGGCTTCAAAAGGCAAATAAGATAGTTTATATTTTATCCAGGGGCAACAGGAACCAAGGCCACTAGAATTTTTTGAGTAAGGGAGTGACATGGTCAGATCTGTACTTAAGGAAAATCACTTTAGTAGTTGTATGGAAAATGGACTAGAGAAGATAGAGACAGACCTTAGGCAGGGATACCAACTAAGAGGATAGGCAAAAGGTGCCTAATAAGCCTTGAACTAACGAGTGATTATGTGAATATGGTTATGAGGGATGTGGTAAAGGTAGAAATAGCAAGATTTGCAACTAGCTAAATATTTCCTCCTAAACCTTCCTCCTTTACTGCTTCCCTATTGCTGTAGAAGATAACAATATTCACCCAGTCCCGTAGTCATCCTGAATACCTCAACTATCTCTCATCCTCCATATCCACTTGGAAGCTGTTGCCAAAGCCTGTGGATTTCACTTTTGCAACATCTCTCTAATACCCCTCCTTCTCTCCTCTGACACTTCCACCACTCTACTGAAGGTCCTCATCACTTCACGCCTGGATTACTGCAATAGCCTGCTGGTGTGACTGCCTGCCTCAAGTCTCTCCCCACTCCAGTCCACCCTCTCTCTATCCAGCCACTAGGGAGGTTACTAAAGCACAAGTGCAATCCAATGTCATCTCCTTACTCAATAAACTCCCTATTGCCTTGAGGAACAATTGTCCTGCTTAGCATTCATTCAAAGTCCTTCATAACCTAACCACCCCCTCCAGTGTTCTTACACCTTACTCCCAGACACATACTTTTTGATCCAGTCTTTTCCTCTTTTTATATCTCCAGCGCTTATCACAGTACCTGGCACATAGTGAGTATATAATAAATATTTGTTGATTGATATATGAGGTGAGGAAGAGGAACTGAGGATTAACATGAAGGTTATATACTGAATGCTGCACCTTCAACAGAAATAGGAAACATGGGAACAGAGGTAGTTTTAGGGGAAAGGATAGTCTGCTCTGAACATGCTGGTTTTGAAACTTCCAGTTTGAAATGTTCAATAAGGAGATAGATGGTGATGTAGGACATGAACTCAGCAGAGGGACGAAAGCTGGATATATTGATCTGTGAATCATTTGCATAGAGATAATAACTGAACCCATGGGATCTGATGAGATCACACTGAGAGAAAAGAGGGCCCAAGACAGAGCTTTAGGGAACACCCCAGGTAGTGGCCACAATAAGAATG
This sequence comes from Petaurus breviceps papuanus, assembly GCF_028583685.1. NCBI lineage: Eukaryota > Metazoa > Chordata > Mammalia > Diprotodontia > Petauridae > Petaurus > Petaurus breviceps. The sequence continues at coordinate 3,411,417 of NW_027185627.1, forward strand.
ATGATGTAGCAAAGGCCAATGAGAAGGAGCAATCAGATGGGGGAGACCCTAGGGGAAGTACAGTCACAAAAACCCAGAGAGGAAAGAATGTCTAGGAGGAGAGAGTGGTGAACAGGGTCAAATGGAACAGACAAAGTCAAGGATGAAGACTAAGAAAAGACTATCTATTTGAAACTGAGGGATCCCTGGTAATTTTGGAGACATTCAATTTAATTATTAGAATAATAGATGGTAAAGGTTTATGGAGCAAGTGACAGGAAGCTTAGGAAGGAAACAGAGATAGCTTTTTTCTGTCTACAGCCTAGAAAAAGAAGATATGGTAAGGTTTAGTGAAAAAAATTTTTAAGGATAGGGAAAACTTGGGCACATGTGGAGGCAGTAGGGAAGGAGACAGTATATAGAAAGAGGCTGAAGATTCAGAGAAGATTCAGAAGTGGGGGATGATTTAGGTTGTGATCTGTGAGAGAATAGGAGGATAGGATGGGATCATGTGCACACATAAAAGAGTTGACTACTTCATTATCAGGGTAAAGTAGGCAAGAGCCAAGGATGATATCAAGGGGTTTTGAGATGAGCAGAACTAGAAAAGAGAAGCTCATGGCAAATGCCCTCAATTTTCTCAGCAAAATGAAAGACAAGGTCCTCAGCTAAGAAAAGGGTGGAGGAAAGAGTAGGATGACTGGTTATAGAAAAGAAAAGTCTAGAATAGTTTATGAGAAGTCAGTTAACAAGCATTATTAAGTACTTATTCTATGACATGAACTATGCTAAGCATTGTAGGCACAAAGAAAGGCAAAAACACTAAACTGCCATTAAGGAACTCAAATTCTAATACATAGAATATTTAAATAACTATGTATATATAAGATATATACAGAGTAGACAGAAGTTAATCTCTAAGGGAAGGCACTGGGGGTGAAGAGAAAATGAGATAAGGGAATCAATTAAGGAGGAATAAAAGGATTGCCTTGGTGTACTGAGGGCCCCTTTGAAGTAGGACAACATCAATTTATAGTGTATCCTGACTGTCTTTTTAATGTTTCAATAGTTACTACCCTATTATCTCTTCTCACCTTCTTCCTCCCAGAGTTGCAGCCCACTACTCCTACCCACACTGCCACTCTACCACCACCATATTCAACCTGAAAATCCTCCTCCTTTGGTAATCCCTACCAACTGGTTGCTCTGTTCCTGCACCAGAACTCTTGAACATCACTGAGGGGGAAAAAAAAAACAAAAACAAAACAACCAAATTTATAGTTTTACCCATTAAAAATTTACTATATATAACCTCAGCTGGGCCTTGGATTCTGTGAATTCAGCAGCAGCAGCAGCAGTAGTAGTAGTAGTATTCAGCAACAGTAGTGGAATTCAGAATAGTAAGAAGTCTCAGAGATCCAGTCAAACAAGAGCCCATAGATGTCTAGAGTTCTAAAGTCACACAGGTGGCAGGGCTGAGGTTTTAATTCAGTACCTCATTCCAAATCCTATGTTGTTCATACTGTATCACATCTCCCCTCTCCCTTCATTATCTCCTCTGGCCTTCTACTCTTTTACAGACTCCCTATCTTACTCCCATTTGTGTCTCTACCAAATCATTTTTTCCCCTCTCACTCTTCCATCTGTGATTCTATCCAACACAAAGCAGGTAATTTAGGACTGAAAACATTTGTAGGATACCCTCAGTTCTCCTCCCTTTCTCAAAAATGTCTCAGAAGAACACAAATTTCTTAGTTATCACCTACTTTCTTTTCCCTTTGGTCACAGAAAAGGAACAAATGGACAGAATCTATTAAGTGCTTACAATGTGACAATCACTGTGCTAAGCACTGGGGATACAAATACATTCCCAAACCATATGACTTGCACTCCGGCCATCCACCTCATACCCCTTCCCATTAGAACCTGGCTCCCCTGAGATACTGAGTTCTAATAGATGTATCTTCCTCTCAGGCCTCCATGTAATTCCTTGATGTTTCCAAACCATTCCTCCAACATCCATTCCCTACCCCCTTTATGCATGCTTATCTCCCATTATTGGAATGTAAGCTCTTGGGTCAGGAACTGTCTTGTTTGTTCACATTTGTATCCCCAAAACTTAGCACAGTGCCTGGCACATAAGGCTCATTCATGCATTCAATCAAAGTGAGATAATTCTTGCTCTCATGGAACTCACACTCTGATGGAGGAGACATTACATATAGGCAAGTGCTGACCAAGTAAGAGTTATAATCTAGATTACTATCTTTTAAAAAAATCACCCCAAAATTATACAACTAGAAGGATTTTTTGTGGATTATCTAGTCCAATACCTTCATTTAGGTAAGGCTGTCAAAGCACAGAAAAATAAAAAGGCCTGTCCACAAAGTTAGAGGTACAGCAAGCACTTGAACCCAGGTGTCCAGACACTGATCAACTACAATAATTTTGCAGTTTATAATGGAAAAGCACAGGAATGTTTTAAGTAAAATTTTATCAGGCGAATATATCTAGAAAATAGTCATTAACTTTGTCAAAAAGCAAAAGCCTTCTTTGGCATGAGGAACATATTTTTGAGAAGCAACATCAAAAAAGGGGGAAAGGGAATATTTAGTCCACAGAAGAAAAAGAGGAAACAACCCTAAAAGAGCAGAAGTCAAAAGAGTTGCCAAATCAATTTATCTAGAGTTTAGAGGATGCCTCGGTAAGTGACCTATTTATTTTTCTTTTTCAAATGCTTTATTAACTTTTGATTTACATCATTCATTTCTGCCATATTTTGAGTTAAAAAATTTCTCCCCGGCTTTCCCCTACCCACCACCCCAAAACAGCAGTCCTACAGGATATCCCCTCCTCCAATCTGCTCTCTCCCATATTTTCTCCCATACCTCTTTCGACTTTTCCAGTAGGGCATGGTGGATCTCTATGCCCCAGTGCCTGTATATCTTATTTCCCAATTACATATAATATAATATTAATAATAGTATATATATATATATGTGTATATATATATATATATTTAAACATTTGGTTTTAAAACTTTGAATTCCAGATTCATTCCCTTCCTCCCTTGTCACCACCCTTACCTTACTGGGAAAATAAGCAGTTCTAGATAGGTTGTACATATGTAGCTAATGCAAAACATTAACATAGTAGATATATATTTCCCTCCCTCCTATCCTACCTCCCGCTTGTTCTATTCTCTATTTTGATCCCATCCCTTTTCAAAAGTGGGTGCTTCCCACTTCCCTCCCCCCCGCCTCCCCTCCCCTCCATCACCCCCCCTATAATTCCCTTCCCCCCTACTCTCCTGTAGGGTGAGATACCCCATTTAGTGTGTATTTCATTCCCTCCCCGAGCCAAATTCAATGAAAATAAGGCTGATCCATTCCCTTTTGCCTTCCTATTCTTCCCCTCCACTGACCATTTTCCCTTGCCTCTATATGAGATAACCCCATTCTGTCTCTCCCCATCTCCTCTCATTATATTCCTCTCTCACCTCTTAATTTCACCTTTTAAGTATCATCCCTTCCTATTCAATTGGTCCTGTGCCCTCTATCTATGTATACCTGTAAACATATATATGTATATATACACATTCACACATGTATTCATACACCCGTATATCCTCTGATATAAACATATATATATTTA
>NW_027185627.1:3415149-3423423 GCF_028583685.1 Petaurus breviceps papuanus
TATTCATACACCCGTATATCCTCTGATATAAACATATATATATTTAAATATATATTTCTATTCTCTTCAACTATTTTCATACTGAGAAAAGTTTCATCAGTTACAATTATTGTTTTTCCATGTAGGAATGTTAATAGTTCAACTTGTATAAGTTCCTTATGATTTCTTTTCCCTGTTTACCTTCTCATGCTTCTCTTGTTTCTTGTATCTGAATGTCAAATTTTCTATTCAACTCTGGTTTTTTCATCAAGAATGTATGAAAGTGGGGTGGCCAGGTCAGTGGTTTTTCCCATGAGATATTTCACATTGCCTTCTATTCTTTCATTTGTTTGGATCTGTTTAACAGCATCTTGATTTCTCATAAAGTCATTAGCTTCCATTTGCTCCAATCTAATTCTGAAGGAATGATTCTCCTCAGTGAGCTTTTGAGATTCTTTTTCCACCTCGCAAATTCGGGTTTTTAAGGCATTCTTCTCCACATTGCCTTTTTGAGCCTCTTTTGCCATTTGAGTTAGTCTATTTTTTAAGGTGTTATTATCCTCACTCAGGCTGTTGACTCTCATTTCGTAATATTCTTCCATCATTCTCACTTCTTTTCCCAATTTTTCCTCCACTTCTCTTATCTGCTTCTTAAGGTCCTCTATGGCCTGTAACCAGCTCGTATTTTCCTTTAAAGCTTTTGGTGCAGGAGTTCTGACTTCACTCATGTTTCATGCTTTGATCCTTTTTGTTCCCAAAATAGGATTGGATTCTTTTGTTTGCTTTGCTTCCTTTGCCTGCTCATTTTGCCATTCAATTACTTGACTTTTGGGCTTTTTGCCACAGTAGGACTCTGCTACCAAACAGGGGAGCTTCATACCAAATGCTGGGGTTTCCTCAGCTGCTGGAAGTATTAATTGGGTGCCATCTCTGAAGCCTCCACACACTCTGGCGAGCTGGTTGCACACCTGAGGACTTCCACCCTATACCACAATCCAGATCCAAGCAGGTTAAAGTAAGAGCGATTACTCCTCAGACTGGTTGCTTGGTCCCCCTACACTCTGCAGGCCAGGAGCTGAAGCTGCCACGTGGGGACAGCTGTGCCGCAGCCCTCAGTGGCTTCTCACCCCAGGGAGAAAAGTTGACCCATTCCCAACTACTAGGTCCCAAAGTCCATGCTGCACTGACCTCTCACTCTGTCCTTAGCATCTATGTGTTGATAATTCTGGATCACCACAGCTGCTGGTCATCTGGAGCTCTCCAGCCGTGGCTGGTCAGGCCCGTCCTGAGGCTAAAACCTCGGACGTGTGGAGCTGGGCTCCACTCCCAGAGCCCTGGACTGGCCGATTCCTGCCAGCCTGTCCTCAGTGGGAGGTTAGCTTCTCTGTATCATTTTGTGGGTTCTGTAGCTCCAAAGTTTGTTCAGAGTCCCCTTTTACATGGATTGGAGGTGGTGAGAGCCGGAGCCACTCGGAGGTCCTGTTTCTACTCCACCATCTTGACTCTGCCTCCCGGTAAGTGACCTATTTGAGGTCACAGTCCATTATTTAATGAGATTTGAGGTCACAGTCCATTATTTAATGAGATTGTTTTTATAAGTGGACTGATAGCATAAGATATGTAGTTTCTATAACTATTTGTAACCAGTTATTAAACGTGCATCAGTATTATGCCTAAAAATTACATATTAATTTAAAAACACTTTATCGCTAAAAAATGCTAACCATCATCTAAGCCTTCAATAAATAATATTTTTGCTGGTGGAGGGTCTTTGCCTCAATCTTGATAGCTGCTGACTGATTGGTGTCGTGGTTACTGGAGGTTGGGATGTTTGTAGCATTTTCTTAAAGTAAGACAACAATAAAGTCTGCCAAATTAACTGACTCTTCCTTTCACTTGAACACTTAGAGGCCATTACTAGGGTTATTAATTGGTTTAATTTCAATATTGTTGTGTCTCAGAGAACAGAAAGGCCCAAAGAGAGGGAGAGGGTGAGTGGAGCAGTCAGAACAAACACATCATTTACTGTTTCTTCATTAAATTCACTGTCTTAGGGGTGGCCAGGTAGCACAGTGAGTAAGAGCAACAGCCCCAGTGTCAAGATGACCTGGGGATCGAATCCAGGCTCAGATACTTAGCACCACACCCAGAAATAACTGGCCGTGTAACCTTGAGAAAGTTACTTAACCCCAATTGCTTTAAAAAAAAATTCACTGTCTTATATGGGAATGGTTTGCGATGCCCCAAAACTACTACAATAATAACATCAAAGATCACCTCTCACAGATCACCATAAGATACAATAATAATGAATAAGTTTGAAATATTGCAAGACCAAAATGTAAACACAGAGACATGATGTGAGCACATGCAACAGACTTGCTTGACATAGGGTTGCTACAAACCTTCAATTTATAAAAAAGCATAATATCTGCAAAGCACAATGAATCAAGGTACGCCTGTAGTTTCAAATTATGAGATTTCATCTTTTGAGTTAATCAGTCAAATTTCTCTAGAATGTAGGTGATGGGTGAAGTTACCAAGGGTAAGGAATAGTGATAGGGAATATTAAATCTGGTTCAAGTCTTAAAAAGATAGAATTAAAAATCAATCTTCAATTTCACATCCTTTTGAGTACAGACTAAATCTCATCACCTGAGAACTGATCTCATCTTTCCATAGGGAGGAGCTGAGATGACACTTAACTCCTCACTGAAACATCTAGCCAATAAGAACACACACTTACATTGCTCTATAGTTTGCTCTGTTATCTTGTTAACCACTACAAAAGATTCTATCATCCCTAACTCAGGGTCCTTGGTCATCCAGAGAAGCCACTGACCCTAATGGCACTTGCTAGTCTTCCTAATAAATGGATTGTACTTAGAACTTTGTCCCTCAAAATTTCTATCCTAGAACAAATCTTCAGTCTTTCCCTATCTCCTAGCTTCTTCCATACTGCCTACAGCATGCCCATGAGATCTCCCCCATGCTGAAAAAACTCTTATTTGATCTTACTATTCCTACTATTACTCTACATATTTCTTTCCCACCCCTGCTAAACTCTTTGAAAAGGGTGTCTATACTCAATGCCTCCGTTTCCCCTCCTCTCTCTTCTAAACTTCCCCACCTCATCATCCAACTGAAAGTGTTCTTGCCAAAGTTACTAATGATCGCTTAAATGCCTAATATAATGGCCTTTTCTCAATCTTCAACCCTCTTCACCTCTGCACCATCTCCTTTGTGATTTTTTTTTCTCTTGGGATTTCTCTTAGTTTCTGTAAACACTGCTCTCTTGGTTTCTCCCTACTTGTCTGGCCACTCCTCAGGCTCCTTTGCTGAATCATCATCCAGATTATGCCCACTAACTATGAGTATTCCCTAAATGCTGTGTCTTGAGCTCTCTTCTTTTTTCTCTTTATACTACCTCCTGGTGATCTCATCAGCCATCTTGGTTCAATTATATTTGTATAGATTTACAAATCTGTATGTCAAGCAAGCCCAAGTCTCTTTTCTGAGATACCTGTCTTTCCAATGGCCCACTGGACATTTCTAACTGGATATCCCCGTAATACCTCAAAATTAACATACCCCAAACAGAACTCATTATCTTTCCCCAAAAACTTTCCCCTCTTTCCAACTTTCCTATTATGCCTAACAGCAGCATTGCCCTCCCAATCACCCAGATTCACAAACTCAGTGTCATCCTTGACTCTTTGGTCTCATTATCTAAACACTGTCAGAGCCTTCTATTTCTATCTTCACAACATCTCTCATATATATTCCCTTATCCATAACTCATAGACTATTCTACAGCTGACTATCAAAGTGATCTTCTTTTTTTGGCATTTAAGGTTATTCACAACCTGGCTTCTTCCTACTTTTCTAGTCTTCTAACACTTTACTTCCCCTCCATGCATTCTAAGACCCAACAATATGCATCTACTTGCTATTCTTCAAACATCTCCTATTTTCATATCTTTTTGCTGGCTGGCTATTCCCCATGCCTGGAATGCTCTTCCTTCTCACCTCAGCCTCTTAGTATTCCTAGTTTCCTTCAAGACAGTTCAAACATTCTCTGCAGGAGCCCTTTCTTGGTCCCTTTGCCTTGCTCTCCCCCCCACCCCACCCCACACACACTTTCTGCTAATGCCTTTTCTCTGGGATTACATTCCTCCTGCTCTGTATATATCTTGTCTGTAAGTATTAATTTACAAGTTGTCTTCCCCATTCTAATGTGAGCTCTTTGAGAGCAGAGACTTTGGGTTGGGTTAGTTTTTTCTTTTGGGGGAGGCTGTATCTTTGGTGCTTAGTACAGTGCCAGACCCACAGTTATCAATTAATGAATCACTTATGGATCAATTAATAAATGGAGGGCTAAATAAATGCAGAGCTTAATTAAGACTGTTTAAGTCTTAAAAAATTCTCTCTACTAAAATTAGAAAGCACAGTTAGAATTTACATGCATCTAAACTGAATTAAAGTAACCACTGTATCAAACAAAATGTATCAACAGAAAAGTAAAATAGGGGTTATGTTTCTGTGCAAAAAAAAAATTTAATGAACAACTAATATGTTTAAGGCACTTAATTCCCAGTGCTTATGTAGCACAAGAATAAGTTAAAATATAAGATTCTGTCCTCAAGCAGCTCACCATTTAATAGAAGAGATACAAGAAACAAATAGTTATTATGAGGCAGAATGTGACAAGTTCAAATGAGTAGTTTAAAATAAAAATGCAATGATAAATTTGAGAAAAGAGAGACCATTTCAAGAGATGGCTTCATGGAGTAGGTAGCATATGTACTGTTCTTTGAATGAAGTGAGAATTTTCACATGGTGATGGGGATGGAGGCAAGAATGACAACAGAAAAGCAGGGAGATCTCTTTCTAGAATGGAGGGTAGCATTATTAAAGAAAGAAGAAGGCAGACTGAGAAGAGAATGAATGACCAAGACGTAGAAAGGGCAAGGGAGGGGCAGCCAAGTGGTGCAGTGAGTAGAGCACCGGCCCTGGAATCGGGACCTGAGCTCAAGTCCCACCTCAGACACTTAACACAAAAAATAAAAAACTGGCCTTGTGACCTTGGGCAAGTCGCTTAACCACAATTGCCCTACAAAAAGCAAAGATAAATAAATAAATAAAAGAAAGGGCAAGGGATTCAAGTGTGGAAGAGAATAAATTGCTGAAGTAGTGAACTACAGATTCAGGACTATGGAAGAGAGAAAGGGAAATGAAAAGAGCAAGGGTGACAGATTAAGAATAGGGAAAGCTGGGGGGCCGCTAGGTCAGGCAGTGCTCTGAGTAGAACACCGGCCCTGGAGTCAGGAGGACTTGGGTTCGGATCCAGCCTCAGACACTTGACACACACACAAAAACTAGCCTGTGACCTTGGGCAAGTCACTTAACCCCAATTGCCCTACCCTCCCCCCTCCAAAAAAAGAGCAAAAATAAAAAAAAATAAAAAGAATAGGGAGAGTTAAGGAATAAAAATCAAAGAAAAGAAAGGGAGAAAGACAGTATAGAAGGAATGCAACTGCAATTAGAAGTGGAAATTTGCTGGAAACTACTCAGAAAGCGAATCTCAAGTTTCAAAGCATAACAGTTGTGAATGATAGTGAAGTCTAAGATATGACAAAGATAGAACAAAGAGGAAGGTTCATGAGAAGTGAGATGACTGAAGAAGGAAGAAGTCAGAGTATTTGTTGCATCAATAATATAAATACTAAAGTGGCTGAGGTTGATAGCAAGGGACACTAAAGTGGCTGAGGTTGATAGAAAGGGATAAGGTTAGAAATGGAAGAGTGAAAAGCCAGATGCCAAAGTCATTGAAAAAAAATGAGTACTTAAGGGTTGGTGGATATGACTGACAAAGGAATACACGAAGTATAATCAGCTGGCAAGAACTTTAAAAAAAAGGGTTTTTGAGTATTTTTTAAAAAGCTGAAAATTATAATATACTACACAAATACAAGTAAAACTATTTGAAGCAACACATTCTTTTTTCTTTTTTCAATTTGTAAAGATATTGTTCTCAACCTTAACTAGAACTAAAGCACTTTCTTTTAACTTTTTTTCAAATGATAACAGGGAAGTTTTCTGCAAACTTCAGCTAAAATGAACCCCAATTTTCCCCACTTCACATACTCTGCCCTAGAAGGAAGGATTCAAATTGGACATCAAAAGTCTGGATAAGTAAGAATCATTATCAAAGAACTCCACTATAGAACTTTAAGTAGCATTCATTCACTCAGGCTCTCTCACTTCTGCGATACATTCCACTTCATTATTTTTTGATATCCTTCTAAAGCCAGGTCAAGTGCTACTCCCCCACACCTGACTACTCCCCTCCCCATTTCTCCTTCCTCAAACTTTTCTAGAATACTTTATTTGGATTTCTACTTTACTCTCATTACATTTTCCCTCATATAAGGTCGGTCGTATCTCCTCCGAAGAGAAGCTTCTTGAAGGGGCACTCTGTCATTTTTCACCTTCGTATTCCCAGCACCTGACAGAGCACCTTCCACTTACTAAACGTTTTTTGTTGAAGAAAACGATCGGATTTTGGAGCTAGAAGATGCTCAGAAATCATCATACAAACCCTTTATTTAAAGATGCACAAACCCCAGGACCCACTTGGAGAAAAATGGGGGGCAAGCCAGTGATGTCACTACAAGCAAGCGTGCCCAGAAAGGTGAAGACACTTGCTCAAGGTCACGAAGCTTCTGAGTAGCAGCCAGGACTGGAACCCAGGTCTCCTAATTCCCAGTTTAGTTGGGGGGGGGGGCCTTCTATTCCCCCCCCCCCGAAAACCACTCTAACCCCCCCCCCCCATTATATCCACCACCCTGCCTCCGACAAACAGCGACGCCTCTCCAGCCTCCTCTTCAGCTGAAAAATGGCAACAGCAGCAGCCACGGATGCTCGGGATAAAGCCTTAATACGAATACCAACGCGTCCTCGATCCCCAGAGCCACCAGGCGGCGGGACCAAGGGGGCAGAGCCAAGGGTCCACGGACAAGGATCGATGGCTAACGCCGCTTCCCTGGAGCCCCAAGCTGCAGGCTCCGCAGTCCTGCCCAGGACCGTAGCGCGGGGGAACGCGGCGACGCGAGCTTTAAAGCGCCACGAGCACGAGGCGCGCCCCCTCCTCCACTACTTGTTACGCCCCCAGACGCGGACAGCGCGACCCATCGGCCCGCCAGCCCAGGAGGGCTAGCGTCTCCCAGGGCGGGGGGAGGGGGCCCCGAGCGCTCGCCGAAGCAACCCACCGCCGGCCAGGGCGCTACCTACCGGGGCTGGCCGAGTCCCTGCGACAGCCCCCGCCCCGAGAAAAGGGAAGCGGCGAGGAGGACAAAACCAAACCGCAGCCTCAACGGTCAGCAGCGACTCCCATCTCCTTGGGTCAGTAGCTGTTTAGCTGGAGAAGAGGAGGAAAGAGGAGAGGCTTTCTACGTCACTGAAAGGGGCGGGGCCATGAGGTCAGCGCTCGAGCGCGAGGAGAGAGGGGGATGGGGGTTGGCTGGGAGGAGGGGGAGCAGGAGGAGGAGGCGTGCGCCGAGTTCGCAGCACGTGATGCGCTCCGCCATGCGCCCCACCCCCACCCCTCCCGCTGAGGTCTTCGGCCTTGTGACTCTGGGGGGCTGGGCTGGAAAGGTGGGTCTGAGTCCGCCTCCGCTGCGGCGAGGTCTTGGATAAGCCCTCCCCCGCCCGCCCCGAGTGACTAGGGGTGGCACTTCAATCGGGCAAGTTACAGGTTTGGTTGCGGTCTAGTGTAGGTGCATCGAGAGCCTGGACCCGCAGCGGCAAGCGAGGGATAGTCCCCGGAGGAGGAGGGCAAGCAGGGGCAGAACAACCCTGGCAACTGAGTGCAGCGGGCGGGGCTTATGGTTCCGCCCTGCTGGAACGTCCTAGTGTGCCGGCAAGGACGTGGGCGGCCCCGTGGGTACCACTTCAGCCATAAGATGAGAATGGCACACTTCCCTCCCAGCCCCCAGATGCCAGGAGGGTGGGCAGGCGCCCAGGGTCCTGGGCCCAGCTGTTCCTCTCTTGATCTTTCGAAGTCACATGGGTATCTATACCCGTGTCACCTAATCTGCAAAATGGGAATGATAGGGCCCTTCGTGTATCTTACCAGCTGTTATGAAAACGAATTGAGATGATGAAATTATTAGAATTGTATAGTGCTACTTTCCGAGACAGTGCTTTGCATATAGTTGGTGCTTAATAAATGCTTGCTGATTAAAGATCTTTTCATTTTATGTATATATACATGTTTATATATACACATATAAA
>NW_027185627.1:3423433-3446898 GCF_028583685.1 Petaurus breviceps papuanus
TAATTAAAGGTCTTTTCATTTTATGTATATATACATGTTTATATATATATATACACATACATAATGATTTTTATTAATTTTTAAGAAAGGTACCCAGACCAGCCATGTCTTCATTATTCTCCAGGATTCAGGACTGACTCTAGACTTTCTCTGCTAAGCTCCCTCGCCTATACTCTTTTCATCTCTCCTTTGAGTGTTGTCTTGCCTTCTTAGAATGTATGTTTCTTGAGGGCAGGGACCGGCTTTCTACCCATATTTCTATGTTTAGCACTGTACCTGGCAAACAGTAGGTGCTTGATAAACATTTGTTGACTTACTACATACCAATTATCTGCTAAGTAATAGTTTCCCCTAAACACTGGGTATAAAAAGAAAGGCAAAAACTCTCCTTGCCCTTAAAGAACTCACATTCTAATAGGGGTGAGGATATGGTAATGCTTTGAGGGGAAAAAAATTTAAAGCAATATACAAAAATAAGGCATTATTCTTCCCTTTAATTTTCTACCTTGTGAATAATTTTCAGAATAGGTATGTGTATGAGGGCATTTCAGATCCTCAGCACAAGTGTTCAGGGAGTGTATATAATATTTAATCTTGAAGGTAACTGCTTTCCTTCATTCATTGGAAGGAGTTAGCTTTATTCTACCACACACTAACTGCATAGGATGGTAGTATTATACATTTAAGATTGGAAGGAACATTAGGAGTCATTTAGTCCAGCCCTTTCATTTTACAGATGAGGAAACTCAGACCTAAAAAAGTTAAATATATACCTTCCATGGTATCAAAATGACTCCTCCTAAGGCATTTCATAGCTTCCTTGCAATATGGCTTCCTACACATGCTATGCTGAAACTTGCAAAATTTACTAACCATTGCTTACGGGCATGTGATTGCCTGTACTCTGTTCTCATCCTCCTTGACCTTTCTACAACTTTGACACAGTTGACTCTGTGCTGTGTTTATAACAGCACAGAAGATTACCCCTGTGGAGAGGGCAGTAGCTCTCTCCCTCAGCTCTGGACCCACAAGAGCACAGACTATACTTGATTGTAGGAAATCGGGTCACCAAAGAGAGGAATCAGGTTCTTATTCTCATCCTTTCTGGATTTTTTTTTTATGCCCCAACCATTTCCAAGAAAAAAAAATTATTTTATGCTTAGGTATTGTCATATCTAGGGTCTTCCAAAAGAGAGAGGTTGAAAGATACACAATGCACAATATAAATTAGGAATAGAGCAGCTATTTTTTTTTCCACACAAAAAAAATGCCAGACTCAAAATGACAACTTGTTACTCCTATTATATTCTCCTGAGAGGTTGCTACTTTAAAGTACCAGATGATGGGAGATTTTGAGATTACTAGTCTTCTTTTCATCTCCTTGGCTCTGCATGATCCAAACAGTACCCTCTGGGTCCTTGCCCTCTGGTAAACCATCCTAGGGCTTGGGCTCATCTTTCTGCTGACTGTCACCTCTTCCCCAGGACGGATGTAGTTTGCAGGATACTCCTGCTGCTGCCAGTAAGCTCCAGTTGAAGGACCCAACATTTCCCCACCTGTCTCAAACTCTCTAAGCTGTCTCCAAGGCTGGACTTATTCATTTTGGGATTGCCATTCAGACACCGGTGCTCACAAAAGCAACACTAAGCAGACAGCCATAAGCCAAAGTATAGGCTTAAACTAGCCTGAGCAGGCCATGTGAGTGCCACCATGTGTCACCATATAACAGATACCATGCTGCCAGGGTGAGGAAGGATCCTTAGTCCTCTCCCACTCCTCATGGGACTTCTATACATTCCAGAGGGAGGAAAAGGGAGTAAAAGAGCTTTTAAATTGTAGTGACCAGCACTACCATCACTTACACAAGATGGGAAAGGTGGTGGAGGGAGAACTAAGAAATTACCTAGAATTTTCTGCACGATCCCAAAGCACCCCCCCATTTCTCTTAGAGTTGAGCCTCACAGTCCCTAAAAAGTTGCCAAGGTGAAATGAACAGACAGTTTTCAGATGAAATAGAAACTATCCATAGCCATGAAAAATTGCTCTGAGTCACTATTGATTAGAGAAATGCAAATTAAAGCAACTCTGAGGTACAACTGTACGCCTATCAGATTGACTAATACAACAGAAAAGGAAAATAATAAATGTTGGAGGAATGTGGGAAAATTGGACCACTAATGCACTATTGGTAGAGCTGTAAGCTGATCCAGCCATTCTGGAGAGCAATTTGGAACTATGCCCAAAGAACAATCAAGCTGTGCATACCCTTTAATCCAACCATACCACTACTAGGTCTGTATCCCCATGAGATTAATAAGTAGGGGGGTGAAGGATCTACTTGTATAAAAATATTTACAGCAGCTTTTTTATGGTGGCAAAGAATTGGAAATTGAGGAAATGCCCATCAATTGGACATGGTGTGGTATATGATTGTGATGGAATACTATTGTGCAATAAGAAATGATAAGCAGTATGCTTTAAAAAAAACCTGGAAAGATTTAAATGAACTGTTGCACAGTGAAGTGAGCAGAACCAGGAGAACATTGTATAAAGTAACAACATTGTACAATGAAGAACTGTGAATCACTTACCTGTTTTCAGCAATACAATGAGCCAAGACAGTTCCAAAGGACTCATGAGGAAAAATTCTGTCCACATCCAGAGCAAGAATTAATGAAGGGTGGATGCAGATTGAAGCATACTATTTTCACTTTCTTCATTTTTTATGTGTTTTCTTTTTTCGGTCTGTTTCACAACATGAGTTATATGGAAATGCTTTACATGATTGCACATATATAACCTATATCAAATTGCTTACCATCTTAGGGAGGGGGGATGGAAGGGAGAGAGGAAGAAAATTAGGAACTCAAAATTTAAAAAAAAAAGTTAAAATCTGTATTTACACATAATTGGAGAAAATAAAATACTACGAAATACTACTACTAGCCTCCTTTGCTGGATCGATCCTTTGTCCTAATATGGGAATTTTACCCTAAGGTTCTGACCTTGGCCTTCTTATTTTCTTTCTCTGCACAGTACTCTCTCCCTCCATAAGCTATCACATACTCTCTGGGATTCAATTACCATTTCTGTTCAAATGACTTAAACCTCTATATGTCCAGCTGAAATTTCAGTCCTGCCTACTAGACCTGATTGTCCTGTGGACAATTCAAACCCGACATGTCAAAAATGTAATCTATCATTTATAATTTATCATAAACCCATCCTTCCAGACTTTCCTGTTTCTGATGAGGGCAGTAGTAGCAGCCAAGTTAGTGACCTCAGGGTCATCCTTGAATCTGTAATATGGGATCATTTACATTTTACCCTAGGATGGGAAATTTAGAGGTGTAAAAATTTAAGGCATGCATTTCTCTTGCAAAGTAGAAGGAGGTAAGGAGAGTACAATCTTACATATTAGTAGAAGAGCATTTTGGGATCTGTGGGAACAATAGACTTTAACCTATTTTCCACTTCCCTTTTTCTCTCCTTCCAATAAAGGAATCTGCAACATGTTTTAACCTATCCCCTCCCTAGAACTCCACTACCCTCTTTTCTACTCAGACTAACCTCTAAGTGTGACCTTGGACCTTAGGCATAAAGCAACATTGATAGAGAGACTGCAAGATACTGCATACACAGAGACCCCTAGATAAATTAAGATTGTTGCTTCTGGGGAGGCCACAACTGAAGGAGTTGTATGTGCCCTGCCTGATAGGAGACATGCTTATAGGGGTACTGCCCCTAAGGGGAGATGGGAGAAAATGAGCTATCCCATTACTTTTCATTTTAGTTTTTCTTGCCAGGAACACATTAATTTCAGTTATTTCTCCTTGCTGAAGGAGTACAAGTGCTTTCAGTAGCCTCTAAATTTCAGCACCTTAAGGGAAAACCCTGATCCCCCTAACCTAGCTATAGTCCTGTCCCTGATTTTTCCGAGAATAAATATAAATTCAGCCTCACTTTTAAGGTCCTTCACAATCTGGCTACAACTTACCTTTCCATCCTTATTTCACGTATCCTCTCCTTCATATACTTCACACTTTAGCCAAACTGGACTCCCATTTGTTTCCTGTAGACAACACTGCATCCTCTCCCGTACGTTTACACAAGCTGTCCCTAGCATATGGTATGCCCTTCTTCCTCTGCCCTTCAAAATTTTGATTTTCATTCAAAGTTGAACCTAGACACCACCTTCTACAGATGCTTTCTCTGCTACACCCTCTCCCCACCTGTCCAAGTTATTAATGCTCTTCCCTTCAAATTCCCATGAATGTATCTGACTACAAGTTCTCTCTCCACTCACAATCTCAACCCCACCATATAAATTCCTTAAAGGAAACATGGTTTCGTTTTTGTCTTTAGACCTTCTAATACCTAACACAATTCCTTGCACTGAGTAGGCACTTAATGGAAATTGAATTGCATGTGTGGTAAGTACAATTTTCCTTAAATCTAAATTCAGACACCCTCTCTTTTGGTAATCCCTAATATAGCAAACAAAAAGAACACAAGCCCTTCTTGATGCCCTCACCAGTTATATGCCTCATAGCTCCTGTGACTTCCTTACTTCTAGAAAGGTTATCAATCCAGGGGGCCCACCTGTTAGCTTTAAAAATATCAAGCCCATAATTTTCTGAAAATTTGTTGATGTGTTAATTGCATCCCAGGTAATAACAGAACAATCCCAATGTGTAAAAAGCAGCAGCTATGCCTTGGGCTTTACTGCCGATGCCATCTACTGGTAAAACTATGGCAAATGGGACCAATTAATTTTTCTGCCTTTATTTCCCAACTTTCCAGCCTACTTATATTTCACTCTCCTCCATGAATTCAATGATCCAGGAACACTGTCCTACTTGCAAAATTCCTTCAACTAATCTCTGTCTTTTGTCCTGGAATGTTATCCCTCTTCTCCTTAGCTCCCCCTGACTTTCTTTGGGACTCAGCTCAAACTTCACCTTCTGTTCAGGGATTCTCCTGATTTCCCCAGGTGTTAATGCCTTCCCCTTCCGAATTATCTTGTATGTAGCTTATATGTATCTAAATATTTATATATTATCTACTTTATTTGAATGTACAATCCTTGAAAAAAGAACTGTGGAGTTTGGATTTGGGGGATTTTGTTTGTTTTATTTTTGGTGGGTTTTTGGTTTTTTTTGCCTTTTTATTCCTAATGCTTAGCACAATGCTTGGCATGTATATAGTAAGCACTTAATAAATGCTTTCTAACTGACTGGCTGACAGTCTCCTCCTTAGCATTTAAAACAAATGTTAAAGCTTCAAAGATGTGTTCTGGATTTCCAACTCTTATCTTGTAAGCCCTTCTACACTATAGTTTAAATTGGACCACATTTCTTACTTGATATGTCTTAAAGGCTTAAATTCTTTATAAGGAAATGTGGAAGAAGATATAGAAGGGGGGGTAAAAGGAATTAAATTTTCGGGGTGATGAGATAAAGTTCAGCAATATTGATATAGAAGCAGGTTAGATTGATCAAGTATGATGTATTCTGAGTAAAGAAGCCTTTTTAACTGCATGAAAAGGGAAATCTTTTATCCTCAGGGTTTTTCCCTAGTGTTTTAATTCAATAAAAACCACTACCCTCCTTTTCTCTTGTAAAATTCCTCCTTAATTTCTCTCTTTTGGAAAAAAAAATGATAC
Source organism: Petaurus breviceps papuanus (assembly GCF_028583685.1). Taxonomy (NCBI): domain Eukaryota; kingdom Metazoa; phylum Chordata; class Mammalia; order Diprotodontia; family Petauridae; genus Petaurus; species Petaurus breviceps. The sequence goes on from NW_027185627.1 coordinate 3,429,099, forward strand.
CTGTTCTCCCGAATAAGAGCAGTGTTAATTAGGGACATATTTCCAGAGGTGGAAACTAAACATAAGCTAATGAAAAATAATCTGGCTTTCCTAATTCCTCTGCTTCTCTCACCAACTACATGTTCTACTAGAATGAGCACTATAACTCAGCTAACATAAAAAAAGAAGTTCAAAACAAAAGTGCTTAGTTTTCTTCTCTCCCGTCTAAAATGGGAGTTAACAAATAGGAATAACAAGGAATTTTGCACATGCTATGCTTTGATTGGCAAAGTTGCCTAAATTTGAGAGATATGTTGAAAATCTTCAGCATGGAGGAGGGATCAGGAAAGAATAGAGCATTAGAGCCATATGGAGAAATCACTCTCTCCTCTTGACTCAGAATGTTCCTGTAGTATTTCATTTGAAGCATTCACATTTCTAGAACATCAGACTCAACATTCACATTTAAATTTTAAAATTTCCCAAACTAAAATGGAAATGATTTCACAGAATGATATTGAAGGAAATTCAGAGAGCATATAATCTGTACTTACCAATCATCGCTTCTATAATATTCCCACCAAGTGATTGTCCATATTTTGTTTTAACACTTCCTGTTCTGGGGTGAGAGGAATCATATTTCTTTTTTCCCTTCTATTTTTAAATTTTAGTTTAAAATTTTATTTTTCAAGTAATAAATATTTTTGAAAATTTGTCCTACCACTATCCCCCTCCCCAAATAAGAGGAAAAAAAACCCAAACCTCAATACATATCTACATAGTCTGGGAAAACAAATTCCCCCATTAGTCACATCCAAAAATGTGTGTCTCTGTTGATGTCTTTAGTCTTCTGGATTTGTGATTTATTCTTGTATTTATCAGTTATTAAGTTTTTTAAAGTTGTTTTTCTCTATAATGTTGTTAGCATTGTAAAAATTGTTCTAATTCTGTTCACTTTATTCTGCATCAATTGATAAAGGTTTTCCCAGTTCCTATGAAACTGTTCATTTCATTATTTCTTAATGAATGATGATATCCCATTACATTCTTTTTACCAAAATTTAGCCATTCCCAGAAGGGATATGTCTCTTGGTTTCCAATTTTTGGCCACCATGAAAAGAACTGCTCCAAATGTTTTTGTATACATAGATTGTTTTCTCTTTCTTTGATTTCTTTGGGTTATAGGCTTAGTAGTGGTATAGCTAGGTCAGAGAGTGTGCATAGTTTAGTTACTTTCTGCTTATAGTTCCAAACTGCTTTCCAGAATGACTGGACCAACAGTGCATTAATGTGCCAGTTTTCATGCAGCTTCTCTAACATTTATAATTTTCCTCATTTGCTATCTTTGCCAGTCTGATGTATGTGAGGTAGAACCTCAGAGTTGTGTTCATTTGCATTTTTCTATTAGTGATTTAGAGCAATTTTCCCCCATATGATTGTTGATAGCTTATATTTCTCTGAAAATTTTGTTATGGTCCTTTGACCATTTATCTAAGGGGAATGGGAACCACTGATATATTAAGGCAGCCCATTCTACTTTTGAATAATCCTAATTGTTATATAGAGCAGTGTGATGGTAATGGAATATAAAGATCCCCCTGTATTGGCTTGGTTTTCAAACTGATTGTGTTAAAACCCAGAGCTTGTTAATCCCACCTGTGGGATGGACTTGTTGATGTGAAAAGAGAGTCCTGAACTGGGAGGAGCTAGTGACGTAGATTTGGAGAGACAAGAGAGAGGCAGAAGAACTTTTTGGAAGCAGCACCTCGTGGAGGCTGAGAGAGACTGAGAGAATTGCTGGGGGCCACTTTGAATTGCCCTGGACTTTCGAGACCTTCCCCCTGAGCTGCCAAGGACTGAGGAGACATGGCTGTTTTGCTGGTACTTTGTCTGTCTGTTTTGATGTTGTTTTGCCAGATTTGTCCACTGGTGAAAGACAGTCCTTTTGTTGAATAAGTCCTGGAACCTGGCTGTTGGTTAAGAGCTCCTGAGACTGTCCTGCAGACAGAGAGTGAATACTGTCCACTGGTGAAGGACAGTGCTGTTGTTGCAGGGGTCTGGAGACTGTCCTGCAGACAGAGTGAATACTGTCCACTGGTGAAGGACAGTGCTGTTGTTGCAGGAGTCTAGGAAACTTTCTGTTGGTTCAGAAGCCCTGAAGAAGGATTTTCTTGTTGTATGTTTACAGAAATCCTGGGAGAGGGTTTTGCTAATGTTTTCAGGGGTTCTAGGACTGTTCTGCAGACAGAGGATGAATTAATGAAGAGACTGGCAATGTATCTTGTGGCCTTGCTAAGCCTTGTCTCCCCAAGAACTAAGATTGCTGAGAACTTGCCTGTGTCAAGATGAAGAAAAGACCTCCATTTGGGTATTAAGTGTTGTGCTTAAACTTGATGTAACTCTGGGGTAGATTCAATTGTGATCCAGGGGTGGGGAACTTTTGACCTTTTTGTGCTCTGTGATTGAATGTTTGGAAACTAATCTCCATCTGAGAAGAGGGGTTTTGTGGTGGACTAAATGAAGGTACAGCCTAGGGGTGGAGTAGTATTTAGAACAGGGACTTTGTAATTGATTGAATGATTGGAAGGTCCTGGGGTGGGGTAGTACTTGAAGATTATTTAATCCCACTTAGTAAATGCTGTATTTTGAATGATGTCATGTTTTGACCTTCCCTGTTCTTGGTTTGTCACTGAATAAAATGGAGAGCACCTATGCTGGTATTCTGAACCTTGGGAAGTTGCCTTTCCTTGGCATTACATTACACCCTCCCATGCAGGAACCTGACAGCTGTACCACGATTCCCCAGCTTGTGTGGTCAGGTGTTGGTGCTTCCCCGCAATGGTGATGCTTGTAAATATATATATATATATATATATATCCATTATTAATCATAGTTGCTCTTATTCTTCCATCTTTAAGCCTCTTATTCTGTTATCTCTGGTTTCTTTCTCACTTGCCTATATATACATATATTCTGAATAAATACTAAAGGAATTGCCTTGGGTCTTTCTTGGAGTGCGGAGCATTCCATTTACAGGAATCCTGAACCTCCTTAATTGGACATTCTGTTGCTCCAGAATTTGTTTTGAGGTGTAATTTTAAGGTTGCTTGGAGGAGAATTTGGGAGAACTCAGGTGAGTCCCTGCGTTTACTCATCCATCCTCACTCTTCCCCTAGCCTAGATGATTTCTGATGTTCCTTCTACCTCTGAATCTGTGGTTCTATGAAATACTTGGAGATAGTCGGTACGTTTTTTATTAGTTTTATCTTTGCCCTGGTAAACATTCTCAAATTCCTTTCCTTTGTCTTTATATGGTTTGTTTTCTAATGTATTACCTATACAAGTTGCCTTTTCCTGGGCACATTCCTATTTTATTTGTATCTTTCCACAAAGTTTTTCTCTGATGCTTCAATGTGCCATGAAGATAACCTTGGGTCCATGCTAGCCGAGTATAAATGTTGACTTGCTAAGAGGTCTTCCAGTATGGTCTTGGAACTTCTGCCCAAGGACCAACATAGCTAAGAAAAGCTAAGCTCATCATCTGTAAATTAGCTTTTGTGTGATAAATTACTATATAGCCAACAACTGTGGGAAGGTGAGGAGGAAGCCTCTGTATTATATGTAAGGTCAGATCTATTAGAAAAGCTTCTTATGGATGTAGATTATATTATATATCTATATTATATTATTATGTAAATAGATTACATAGTTGGAAGAAGAGTGATCTACCATATCAGCATGATGACGCTATACATTCAGAAAGAATTCAGAGTAGTAAACATAATCTGGAATCTTTTATACATTTTCGGGAGCCTTCTAAGTGGTTCTCTCTGGCTTGGCAACTACAGTGAAAGTTACAAAAGAGGGCAGCTAGGTGGCACAGTGAATAGAGCATTGGCTCTGGAGTCAGGAGAACCTCAGTTCAAATCTGGCCTTGAACACTTAACACTTACTAGCCATGTGACCCTGGGCAAGTCACTTAATAAGCCCAGTTGCCCTACCTTCCCCCTCCAAAAAGCAAAAACAACAAAAAAGGTTACAAATCAAACCAAAATAAAGGAAGCTGACCTTGATGGTGCAGTGGATAGAAGACTGGGCCCTGAGTCAGGAAAACTCATCTTCCTGAGTTCAAATCTGGCCTCAGAAACTTATTAGCTATGTGACCCTGGGCAAGTCAAACATCTGTTTGTCTCAGTTTCTTCATCTGTAAAATGGGGACAATAATAGAGTTGTTGTGAGGGTTAAATGAAATAACATGTATAGTGTTCTACAAGCCTTAAATCACTATAATATAATGACTATATAAATGCCAGATATTATTACTGTATAGTTTTTGTCCTAGTCTCTCAGCTGTGGTATTGATACTTTAATTTCCATTATTACTGAAGTTTGAAAATTTAATTTTATGCTCCTTCACAACACATGAATCAAAAGAAAAATTTTAAATTACCATCATTCTTGTGTGGCCCCTTTTGCTTTCCTAATGACAGTGGTGGAATGGAAGATAAGGAGGCAGAGGATACTAAGAATCACATAATTTTTAGACCATCTATAAACATCAGTATAACTGTGGACACTCAGAATGTGAAATCTTTGTCCAGTGATTAACATGTTGATATGCCATGGGAAGGAAGGAACCTAATCAATATTTGTATTCTTAAGACAAAACAAGAAGATAAAAGAAATCACAATTTAAGAGGAAGAAGGCACACAGGTCCTCCTCGGAGATGCAAAGACATCTGTTTTAGTGCATTGCACAGATGTGGCTAAAGCTTAAACAAATACCATTTCATGGGATACTTCATCGTCTCACTTTGTGATACTCATGATGCACGAGATCAAGAAGCCCACTGTGAAGATAACTGCACATTATGTGCTAACATCTTTGGCAGAAGAGGAGAAATTTTATGAACAACTTCACAAGGTCAATATATACTCTGATAATCAATGACTTCAGTGCAAAAGTTGTTGTGGGCACAGATGGTAGAAAATATGGTGCAAAACATGGCTCGGGTTTTAGAACTAGAAGAGGCCAATAAAACCTATGGAATACTCAAAGGAACTGCCCTTGTATATCACCAATACTTTCTTCCAAAAGAAAGTCAGAAGGTGCTGGAAATGGCCAGCACCAAACAACATCACAACAAATGGAACTGATGTTAGTAAACATGAAATAATGTTAAGTTGCACAGTATAATGAAAAGAGCACTGGCTATGGAGTCATGAAGAGGTGGGTCAGATCCCATCCCTGATAACTACTACTTGTGTGACCTTGGGCAAGTATCTTTGACTCCATGGGACTCCGTTTCCTCCTCTGTAAATTGAAGGGGGTGGACCATATGGCTACTCAGGTTCCGTCCATCTCTAGAACTATAATCCCATGAATTAATATTTTAGAATATAACTAATTACTGATTGTGTCAGAACCTTTCTTCTGTGTGTAACAAGAACCTTGGCAAGTCACAGTGAAGGTCAAAATTACCATCAAATTAGAAGGAAGACTGAAAAAAGAGAAGACACTGCAAACAAGCTTACCTTGAACTATCCAAATGACCCTTCAGTTTTAATCAAAGGGAAATAGAAATAAAGACTGATCTTCATATCACTGTTCCCTGTAAAAGTTTAAGTTAGAAACCGGGAACAACCTTAGTCAGCAAACATTTAATCTCCTTGCCCAGGAGGAAAAAGGTAGTAATGAAGGACAACACTAGCTTAGAATAGAAACATATTTGCAAAGCACTACGGAGGAGGATGGAGAAGGTGTTAAAGAGTATCACTTTAGGGGTGGCTAGGTAGCTCAGTGAATAGAGCACTGGCCCTGGAGTCAGGAGGACCTGGGTTCAAATATGGCCTCAGATGCTTGACACACTTACTAGCCGTGTGACTTTGGGCAAGTCACTTAACCCCAATTGCCCTACAAAAAAAAAGAAAAACAAAACAAAAACAAAGAGCATCACTTTATAAAACAATAAAAAGTCATAGAAGTGAAAACAAGTCTAAGGGAAAAAAATCTCTAATAATTAGAACTATCCAAAAGTAGAATGAATGGGTTATCTCGGCAGATTGTGGTTTCCTATTCACTTAGAATCTTCAAGCAAAGGTTAGATGGCCATTTTATAGGTATTTTATAGAGTTGATTATTTTCCAATTGTGGGTTGAACCAGATGGCCTCTGAGGTCACTTCCAATTCTGAGATGCTATGATTCTGTGAAAACTTGACATGAGGCTGAAATGAACTTCATCATAACAAAAATATTCACAGACTCAAATAGTTCAACTTGAGCCCCCTTTTTCTGATCCCACTAACTAACTGCTAGGGCCTCTCCTGATCAGCTCTGTATTTATTTGTATATATTTATATATGTATTGTTTCCCTAGAGTGTAAACTTCTTGTTATTATTAACAATGATAATAACAAGCATTTATATAGTACTTTAAGGTTTGCAAAGCATTTTACCCTATTATTGAAGTAATGAACTGTTTTCATTCAAAAAGTCCCCAAATGCTACTGTGAAATCAACTTGAACTAGGAAGGGTGACTCTGAGCATGTTCCATGGAATGGCCTTCATTACACTAATAAAAATATTTTGCTGTGAACCTCATAGGTCCCAATAATTGTAAGAGAAACTGTGGATTAAGTGCGAGGAAGCTTCAGAGAACTGAAAATCATATCCAGTTAGAGCTGATTAGATGTACAACTTCATACAGATTTAAATTTTCCTTTGTCTTCTCATCCTTTTAAAGTCTGGTTGATATCTTTCTATAAGGAGATCTATTCAATAAACTGGCAGTCTTCTGATTCGTTCAGATATTTCATTTCTAACCTTAAGGAGCCACTACTAGACCCAGAGGGGTTGAGGCATTGAGGTCCACTCCTTGTTCTGTATCCAGACATGTGGTTTAGACAAAATTGAACCATGGGGAGCCTCGCTGTAGCAGCAAGCACCCTAGCATACCCAGGATGGCTGCTAGCACAAGTTCCTAGATCTGCTTTTCTAAAGGAAAGCAACTCAAAATGGATTAACAATCTTGCTTTAATCAAACATATATCATTTTCCTAGTTCAGGTGATAAAGGTCAGCTCCCGGAACTTCAGAGAATACAAACAGAGGTTACAAGCAGACAACAAATACAGACAGAGAAACATCAGCAAACAAGCTTCCAGCTGTCTAACCATTACATTCATACCTAGTCAGTTACCAGAAAGGGAAACACCAACATTTGGGTTTTCAAAGCCAGGGGGTTCAACGGCTGCCTAGAGTCTCATCTGGTCAAATCACACAACTCTTCTCAAAGTGAGCCCCAAAGCAAAATTTCACATCAGGGTATATATATATAGCCTTCTCCTGGCTCAGAGAATATCACAACCCTCTTGACCTACTGCCCAATCACAAAGTAACAAGGTGTGGGCATTCCTGAAAAATAAGCCTCCCACCACAGGCTCCATGTGACCACATTCAGCCTATTAGGGGGCAGAGTATATTTTCAAATCAAGGAAGGTTCTTAGAATCACTTAAGCCTATCAAGGGGCCAAGGGGCAGGGAAGGTCTTCAGATTCCCATTCCCATAACACTAGCCTCTAATGAGATGGCACTAAGCTCCCTGTTGTTACACTGCTTGGCTTATTACGTCTTTACATTCAGGCTTACATCTAGGATTCCCAAAAAAAGAAGGAGATAAGAAAATACTCAGTGTACAGTATGGCACAGGTAATTTATTCCTACATACAGAAAGAATTTTAAATACAGGGCATTCATAAGCACACATTTGATAAAAACAAACTTAAAACAAGACTCATTTACTTCATTTGCAACTACTGTTACAATTATTACAATCTTCTGGTGGGCTGCTACTTAAACTCTATCAGAACATAAAGCAATTTGCAGGACACTCAGACATTTCATGTTTTACCTGACCTCTGTACTATCCTGACACCACCTAGTAAAGTCTGCCAGGGTTGGCTCAGCCCTCTTTTTGATGGCTACCCTCTCCAAGAGTGCTAGAGTTACCAGAGGACTCATTCCCTATTGCCATTCAACTCTTACCCCATGGAAATTCTAAATCTCTGAACTCACAAGATTGTCTTGTCTCTGAGCTTGAACAGAGAATCATACTTTTGAGAATCAGAGAATTTGAGAGTTAGGATGGAACTCAGAAGAAGCCTAGTCCAAAACTAAACAAGGGTGAATTGGTCTATATCCATAATCCCATGAAGTGTTCTCAGAGTTGCCATTCTTGGTTTCTGCAACCATGTCAAAGCTTTGGGACTGGCTTCCTTTAATGTGTGACTCGGATCTAAAACAACTTGCACTTTGAAATAATGAAGAATTCTCTTACTAGGTATGAATATGGCAGAGTTTATGACTCAGTGAAAATACAAAACTGTTCAACCAAACCCTCACCTTCTCTCTTCTATCCTGGTTAAAGAGCATGATAGAGCTGTCTTAAGCTATTTTCTAAAAGATAGTTGTGGGGAGAAGTGGCTTGTCCTAATCTGTCCCTACCCAGTATTTTAGCAGTCATGTGCACATGGCATTGAAACTACACATCCTGCCTAGGCAAGCCTGATCCTAGGTTTCCCCTAGTTAACTGTTTTCCTTTTAATTTTAACCACAGTGGGATTTTTTGTGTGTATGCAAAAGCTTTTCAATTATATGTAATCAAAATTATCTGTTTTCTCTCATTATCCTCCCTAACCCTTGTTTGCTCAAGAACTCTTCCCCTTTGCATAGCTTGAAAAGTGTCCCGTTAAATTTTTGGTGCTCTTCAAAATTGAAAGGTGCTTCTTTAAATTGTTCATGCTGTGATCTTTTTATCTAGGTCATGTACCCATGTGGATCTTATTATGGTCTATAGTAGGAGACATAAGTCTAAATCTAATTCTACCATACTGCTTTCCTGTTTTCCCAGCAGTTTTTATCCAATAGTAGAGTCCTTACCCTAGTAGTTGGGATCTTTGGGTTTACTAATATATTACTAATCTGCACATCTACTTTTGGATCTTATGAACATAATCTGTTCCATTGCTTAACTTTTCTATTTTTTAACCAATACAAAATAGTCTTGATAACTGCTAGTTTATAGGATAATTTGAGATCTAGTGTGACTAGACCCCATTCCTTCCCACTTTTTTTTCATTATTTCCCATGAGATTCTTGAATTTTTGTTCCTCCAGATAAATTTTGTTACTATTTTGTCTAGTTCTGTAAAGTAACACCTTGGTAGTTTGGTTGTTATATCATTGAATAAATAAGTTATGTTAGGTGGCATTGTCATTTTTATTATGTTGGGATAAGCAAATAATAGCTCTAATGATTCAAGTCAATATTTCTGTAAAGAATGTTTTATAGTTATATTCATATAATTCCTATTTGTATCTTCAAAGTAGATTCCCAAATATTTTCTACACTTTGTAGTTATTATGAATGGAATTTTTCTTTCTATCTTTTCCTGCTGTTTTGTTGATAATATACAGAAATGCTAATAATTTGTGTGATATCCTGCTACTTTATTGAAGTTATTAATTTTCTAGGTTTTTCTAAGTAAACCATCATATCATCTTTAAAAAGCAATAATTTTGTTTCCTTTTTGCCTATGCTTATTCCTTCAGTTTCTTGTTCTTATTTGATTGCTATAGCTAGTATTTCTAGAACTATGTCTGAGTCAACTTTGCACAACTCTGTCTCAAATTCAGTTCACTCAAAAGTCAAGACATCACCCTTGTGCTGATCAAGATTCAAGAGGATCTTTGGTCCTCCTGAAAAATGAAAGATGATCACAATAACAACTATCTAAAATTACAGTGATGATAATGGACATCTTTACTCTATTCCTGATCTTATTCACCAGGTCTCTAGTATTTCACCATTACAACCAATGCAGGCTTTTGATTCTATATGGGTACTATTACTATTTAACAGTTAAGGAAAGAACCATTTATTCCTATTTTTTAAAAAATAATTAAACATAAATGATGTTTTTGTTGTTGTTCAGGCATTCAGTTGTGTCCAATTCTTCATGATCCCATGGACCATAGTATGCCAGGCCCTTCTGTCCTCCACTGTCTACTGAACTCTGTCCAAGCTCATGTCTGTTGCTTCCATGACACTGTCTTTTCATCTCATCCTTTGCCATACCCTTTTCCTTTTGCCTTCAATCTTTCCCAACATCAGGACCTTATTATGTGACAAAGCTTCCACTTCAGTATCTGACCTTCCAGTGAATTGTCTGAATCAATTTCTTTAAGTATTGACTGATTTGATCTCCTTACTGTCCAAGGGACTCTCAGAAATCTTCTCCAGTACCACAATTTGAAATCATCGATTCTGCAGCACTGAGTTTTCCTTATAGTTCAACTCTCACACTCATGAATTGCTACTGAAAAGATAATGGCTTTGACTGACTATACAGACCTTTATAGTTCATCAAAAGTCTTTTCTGCTTCTACTGACATAATCACATGCTTTTAATTATTTTTATTTTTAATAATATTTGCTATACGGGCGGTTAGGTGGCGCAGCAAGTAAAGCGCTGGCTCCGGAGTCAGGAGGACCTGAGTTCGGTTCTGGCCTCAGACACTTCATAGCCACACTAAAAACTAGCTGTGTTACCTTGGGCAAGTTACTTAACCCCAATTGCCCTCCAAAAATCAAAATAATAATAATAATATTTGCTATATTTGTAGATTTTATAGTATTGACCCAACCTGGTAAAATTATATGATCTCTCTAACATGTTGCTCTAAGTTATGTCAATATTCCTGATATTGGTCTATAATTTTCTTTGTCTGCTTTGACTGTCCCTAGAGTAGGCCATATTTATTTCACAGAAGAATTTTGATAGTATCTCTTCTTTTCCTTTTTTTTCTCCCAACAGTTTATAATATTAAAATTGGGTTGGGTTTTTTTCTTCTCTGAATATTTGTTAAGATTCACTTGTAAATTCATCTAGTTTTGTTTTTTTTCTTCTTTTAGGAGTTCATTATGGATTATTCAGTTTCTTTTTCTGATATTAGGCTATTTAAAACCCCTATTTCTTGTTCAGTTAATTTGAGTATTTATATTTTTGTAAAAATTCATCCATTTAACTTTAAGATATTTGCTTTTTGTCAAATATTTGAGTAAAATAGTTTCTAAGAATTTCTTTTGTTTCTTCTTAATTTGTTGTTAATTGTACTTTTTCATTTTGACTGCTTGACCCCTCTCTCTCTCTCTCTCTCTCTCTCTCTCTCTCTCTCTCTCTCATCAAACTTCCGCAGGACCATGTGTGGGTCCACAGCCCATAATAAATTCAACAGATATTTTAATTGTTAGATTTTTATATGAAACATCAATATCTTTGATTATTTATATTATCAAGTTGATTATATATATAATATTACAAAAAAAATAAAGGTCAAGGATATTATACATTTCACCACCTCTTTTTTGCCTGAAAATAAATAAAAAATAAATGAAGTCCAAGCCCTCAAACAGGACTCTGAACCCATGCAGCCAAAAATACACTAAACATGCCAATACCCCTTTGGGGAGCCTCAAATACTGATGAGCCCCATTGAATGGTATAGTGGTAAATAAAGCAGCATACCCAGGATGGCTGCTAGCACAGGGTCTTAGATCAGCTTTACTAGGAAAGATAGCTGTTCAAGGAGTTAACAATATTTTTAAATATTTCAGGGGGAAAGTCAGCACCCTGAACTTCAAAGAAAATCCAAAGAAAGAAAACAGAGAAAATACAAGCAGAAAAATAAAGACCAACAGACAGGACTTCTGTCTGAGAAATTAGCACAGAACAACAGATAGATACAACTATCTGACCAGGGCAATATATACATGTTTTGTATGTTATCAGAGAGAGAAGCACCAGCATCTGGGTTTTTCAAAGCTGGGGGGCTCCTTAATGACTACCCAGAGTTTCATCTGGTCAAATCACAAGAACATTCTTCCAATGAGTGAGCCCCAAAGCAAAACGCAAACCTCAGAATATATATACCCTTTTTAGAACCAGCGGGCAACACAGCCCTCATGACTCAGTGCCTAATTGGAAATGAACAAAAAGGGGCAGTTAGGTGATGCAGTGAAAGGACCTGAGTTCAAATCCAGCCTCAGACATGTAATACTTACTAGCCATGTGACTATGGGCAAGTCTCTTAACCCCAATTGCCCTGCTTTTTCCCCCTCAGGAAAAAAGCCAAAACAAAAAAAGAAAAATTAACAAAAGGTGTGAAAGTCTTCCTACAAGTAAGCCTCCTCTAAGTAAACTTTCCTTAATGGGCTCCACCATGAGATCTTTTAATGAGTGGGGAAGACCTTCTATCCCACTAACATTACAAATGGTAACTTATGCTAAGCCCTTCAGACTTTTTGAATTATAAAGACTTGTTTCAGCTTTCAGTCCAACCTCCAAATCCCCCTCCCCCAATCTGTGATATTTAGGCCAAACTAGCAAATTAGCTCTGTTTTTATTACCCACAGAAAAATATGTTCCCAGTTAAGTATTCTTATAGGAGATATTCAGACAGTATAGTAAACACAATTTTCATTCTTTAATCTTTTTCTACTATTAAAAATTACTTGCCTACACAATTCCAATTTAGTTCTTAGATTCATCTGGGAAGAAAATTATTTGTTCATTTCCAATTATGTCAATTGGCTCCTGGCAACCTACCAGCCCTTCACTGTGTAAGGAATAACCTTTTCCAGCTAGAAAAAGATACTCTGGAATACAAAATCTCCTATCAGGACTGACCCAGGGCCAAATCATTCCTATTTAAGTATGCAGGGAGGAGAATCCTTCTCCCATCATATCATTAATCCTTGAAAGTATGGCAATGTCCTTTAGGATTGTAATGGAAATGCAAATTTAAAGATCTTCCCTGCCCTTAGGCCCTTTGATAGGCTTAAGAGACTCTGAGAGCCTTCCTTGATTTGAAAATATACTCTGCCTCCTAATAGGCTGAACATGGTCACATGGAGCCTGTGGCAGGAGGCTTGGTTTTCAGGAATGCCCACACCTTGATGCTGTGTGTTTGGGCAGTGGGTCAAGAGGGTGGTTACATTCTCTGACCCAGGAGAAGGCTATATAATCCCTGATGTGAGGCTTTACTTTGGGGCTCACTTTGAGAAGTGTTCTGTGATTTGATCAGATGAGACTCTGGGAAGCCATTGTTGAGAGCCCCCCGGCTTTGAAAAAACCCAGATGTTGATTTGGTATGGATGTAATGGTTGGACAGTTTGGAAACCTGTCTACTTGATCTGTTTCTCTGTCTTGATAATTCTGTCTGTATACTCTGAAGTTCGGGGTGCTGACCTTTTTCCCCTGAACTAGGTGAACGAAACATATTTGACTGATTAAAGTAAGCTTGTTAACCCATTTTGAGTTGCTTTCCTTTAACAAAGCAGATCTAAGAACCTGTGTTGGCAGCCACCCTGGGGACGCTGGGGTGCTTACTGCTACAAGGATCACAAGAGTCATTCCAACATGATCTCCCACTCACAATAAGCTTCAAGACAAGGTCTGTCTGTTAAATAGTACAAGTTTTTTGCTCTGTCCAACAGGGGACCATATGAGACAAGTATTATATTCTCCCTAGTAATGAGGACTATCTGAATGAAGATCTTCAAAATATATGAGACCTGTCTTTGATTCTGTTGCTTTTCTTTTCTTTTGCTTTTTGGAGGGGGAAAGGCAGGGCAGTTAGGGTTAAGTGACTTGCCCAAGGTCACATGACTAGTAAGTGTTAAGTATCTGAGTCGGATTTGAACTCAGGTCCTCCTGATTCCAGGGCCAGTGATCTATTCACTGAGTCACCTAGCCGCCCCTCATTGATTATTTCAATAATCAATGTCAGCAGTCAATAAGCATTTATCATCATTATTCTATCATCTTTCATTTATTCTTCTATAAACATAAATTGTGATTAAAGTTTATAATATAAAATTGTGAATTGGCTTTCAAGGAAAATGGAATTGGAAGCAAATCCAGAAAATTTTCTCTACCCTACTTTGATATTTTGGAATAATTTTGTTCAGACTCACCCCTTCCTGTCCACCCTATAGATTATCGTTTTGTAGGTATGAGTACACGTAAGAAATAAATATGGGTTAAGCTGTTTGGGCCTTTTGTGAATGTATATCGAAAGGCAGCATGACCTAGTTGATAGAGAGCTGTGCTTAGAATTAGGAAGACCTGGGTTCTTGTGCTTTTAACCTATATGTTACATACTACCTATGTGACAACAGGCAATGATTTAATCTTTCAGTGTTCCCTGGCAATTCACTAAGACCATAAATTGAAGATCAGGGGCCAGTTTGTACCAGTAGAAGAAGTTTCCACTCTGGAAATTCTTTATGCCAATGTATTCAAAATGTGATTTGAGCTTGACTCCAAGGTAAGTGGGATGATAGATCACAGACCATCATCCCCACAACAACCAATCATGAGTCTTGTCTCCAAAACAATACCACCTACCCTTATCCCCCAACTATTCCTCCATTACCCTCCATCCCTCTGTTGTATAAACTCCTAGAGTCCCCATTTCTGACCCTGGCATTGACCCCTTAGGGTAGTTATAACCTAATAAGTAACCACTCACCCAAAGTAGCAGCAGCTCCGGTGTTATTCAAAAAATGTGTATCCCCACCTCCTAGCTCAAAGGTCACTTGGGGCTATGGCAGGCATCTCTTGGAGGGCAGGCTCTGTGCACCATGGAATGACCTAGAAGTAAGAGTACTCTCTTCCCTTTTTATTTTGGGTGGGACAGAAGGAGTCACACACAAGATGAACAGACAGAGAGGGGTTATGAGCTTTATCACAGATCTCATTACATTATTTCTCCCCCCCCCCCACCATAAGCCCTTCTTCTAAACTTCCCCATTGTTGTGGGCACTTCTGGTGACCCAGGTTCCCCACTTTGGTAACATCCTCCACATCTCCTCACTCTCCCTTACCTCACAGACCTAATCAGTCGCTAAATCTATCTCCACAACACCTCTTCCATCTGTCTCCTTTCTGCTCACACAGTCACTGCTCTAGTTCAGGCTCATATCACCTTTTAACTGGACTATTCCTAATTGGTGTCTCTACTTCAAGACTCTCCCCACTCCAATCTAACCTTCACCCAGCTGCCAAATATTTTCCTGAAGTTCAAATCTGAACCAGAGGTGGGTGTGCTGGAGACAATTGTTAAATTTCATTGTGTGTGTCAGAAATTGGTAATACTACAAATCAGGATTTGATTTATTGTTTGGTTGATTGTCTGGATTTAAGAAAGTCATGGAGAGATAATGCAACTTAAATTTAAAAGGGCATATTAAGAGAACTGGTTGTTAAATATTGGCCACGAATTTCTCTTTTACTTGATAAATAGGAGTTGCTTCCTATTAACTCTAGGATTAAATATTATTTGAATTTTATCTTTTCCTTTTAAAATTCCTCCTTTTATGTTTGTTTTATGACATATGTTATTGTGTATATATTCATAATGTACATATAATGTACATCGTGTACAGTATAATACAGAATGTATATAATTTATAAATAAGTTTATATGCATGTTGGTTTCTATGCTCAAAATTTTTTTTACTAATTATAATACATGACCAAAACATTTTGGAGATTGCTGTATATTAAGAAAATCTGGTCCCCAAACCAAAAATATATGCTATCATGGGTTTTTACCAACATGAATAATCTTATATCAGTCATATTCTTCCAAGCTAAAAGTGAGGGCTCTATACCTTTAAGTAATATGTTTAAGAAGCAGGTAGATGGTTCAGTAGATAAAGCAACAGCCCTTGAGTCAGAAGGACTTGAGTTGAAATCCAGCCTCAAATACAAACTAACTGTGTCATCCTGGGCAAGTCACTTAACCCCAATTGCCTCCAAAATAATAATAATTAATAATATGTTAAGTTTTCCTCCCCCAGAAGAAATAGACTGTCATCATCATAAATAACATTCATATGCTTTACAATTTACAAAGACCTTTAGAAATATCTCATTTGATCTTTACAACATCCCTAGGAAGGAGAGTAGTGCTATTATTTTCCTCATTTTGCAGATGAGGAAACTGAGACATGCAGAGTTTAAGTGACTTGTCCAGGGTCACACAACTAACAAGTGTCTGAGGCTGGATCTGAACTAATTGTTCTGACTCCATCTCCAAGTATCTGCTGGACTGCCTATCTCCCTCTGTGTACCTTTCTCCTGCCCCAAGATGGACATCTACCAACAATGAGGAATAACTAATGAGGGGTATGCTTGAGCATTCTCAAAGTGAATTAAAGGCTGACCCCCTTCAACAGCAGAGTTGACAAGCATCTATTAAATCAACAAACTTTTTTTAAGCATTTACTGTGGACATAATAGTGTGTACTGTGGGCCCAGGGCTACTTTTAAAGTTCTCTTAATATTCCCTTTTAAATTTAAGCTGTATTATCTCTCCATGACTTTCTTTTTTTTGTTTGTTTGTTTAGGGTTTTTTTGCTTTTTGGAGGGCAATTGGGGTTAAGTGATTTGCCCAATGTCACACAGCTAGTTTTTGTGTCTGAGGCTGAATCCGAACCCAGGTCCTCCTGACTCCAGGGCCGGTGCTATACTCACTGAACCACCTAGCCACGCCCCCCCCCATGACTTTCTTAAGTCCAGACAATCAACCAAACAATAAACGTGTTCTGTCAGTAGTTTCAGTGGTCAAGAGTCTTCAAGGGGAAGAGCTTAAAAAAATAAAATAAAAAAGGAACCTAGGGAATGGGAAGAAGACTTTTTAAAAATCACTTCAGCTCTTAAACAGGTATGTCACCCTTCCAAAAGTGATGAGGAAGTTCAGTTTTAGGAATATGTATGTGTGTGTACTCACACACACAAACATACACATATTTTTGAGAGAGTATATGTATACATATACTACATATGTATTATATATGTATTTATGAAATGTCATATTTTTGTTTCCTTCTGAATCTCTCAGTTCTCCTAAGATAGGAATCTATAACTGAATTGCTAGGTTCCCTAGAAATCCTCCTTGGGTTATCAGGTTATTTTCCCTTCATCTACTTTCCCATAAATCCAGGCTTTCCTTGTTCTAAGGTATACTTTCTTGTAACCATTCTAGAGATCTCTGCTCTATTCTCTGTGTCACTATCCCCATTATAGTATACTTAGAATCATAGAATGTTAGGGTTAAAAAGGCAGTAAATATGCACCTAATACCACCTTCACATTTTACAGACGAACAATTTGAGGCCCCGGTAGATTAAATTAGTTTCCTGAGGTCATTCAGGGAGTTGACAGCAGAGTCAAGAACAGGACTGAGGCTTCCTGATTCACAATCCAGTGCTCCTAATTGGCAGGCAACTTGTAAAGGATTCCTGGGCTGCCTGTCCGGTAGACTTCCCAAGGTTCCTTGGTATCCTAGCAACACGCAGAAACTTCCTCTCAGCCTTGGCTGTGGCTCACTAACCTTG
The DNA here is from genome assembly GCF_028583685.1 of Petaurus breviceps papuanus. Lineage (NCBI taxonomy): Eukaryota > Metazoa > Chordata > Mammalia > Diprotodontia > Petauridae > Petaurus > Petaurus breviceps. The sequence continues at coordinate 3,446,544 of NW_027185627.1, forward strand.
GAAACCTCCGAGGGTATATTGCCTTGGCTTTGTGGGATGACCAGAATAGGTGAGAGTGAACAGATTCCCACTGTGGCTGCGCAGAGCACATAGGGTAAGGAGCTCCCTTCAAGCCAGGAACAGAATGAGCTTTACCATTAAATTCAAGGACCTCCTGAATCTTGCAATAGGCACCCCAGACCGAGGGGTGGTGAATTTCAATGCCCTGCATATCTTGCTGCATAGCATCATAGAACACCTCAACCTAGAAGAGCAGACGAAGATTGTTCCAGGGAGTGAGAAAGACTACCTTCCACCTAGTCGCTTCCAGATTACATCTGAGGAGAAGCCTGGGGAGATGCCTTGGGAGAAGCCT